>NW_026902402.1:310000-563402 GCF_027409185.1 Cynocephalus volans
TTTGGCAGAGATATAGAACACACTTTTCCAAGCCTGTTGGAAGGCATTTGCAGTTTCATTTCGCGTCTAATTTCCCAAACCAAACTGCTTGCAGCTCTAACTCCCTTCTAACTACCACTTCTTCGGTTCAGTGAGATATGCTGGATTCTAAACGGAGAAGCTTCTCTGACGCTTTTTCACAGAGATTTTGAAACTGAAATCTCCCATGCCGTTTCCACCATAGGCAGCAATGGGCTTCCCCATAGAACTTGCCAACCTGAATTCCTACAGGCTAGATGTGAGAGGCACATTCTCCTGCTTCCTCCCTAACAGTTAAGCTTGCTTCTGAAAGCTCAACCTCCGGGGACTCTGTTTGGCAGAGATATAGAACACACTTTTCCAAGCCTGTTGGAAGGCCTTTGCAGTGTCATTTCGCATCTAATTTCCCAAAGCAAACTGCTTGCAGCTCTAACTCCCTTCTAACTACCACTTCTTCGGTTCAGTGAGATATGCTGGATTCTAAACGGAGAAGCTTCTCTGACACTTTTTCACAGAGATTTTGAAACTGAAATCTCCCATGCCGTTTCCACCGTAGGCAGCAATGGGCTTCCCCATGGAACTTGCCAACCTGAATTCCTACAGGCTAGATGTGAGAGGCACATTCTGCTGCTTCCTCCCTTAGAGTTAAACTTGCTTCTGAAAGCTCAACCTCCGGGGAGTTTGTTTGGCAGAGATATAGAACACACTTTTCCAAGCCTGTTGGAAGGCATTTGCAGTTTCATTTCGCGTCTAATTTCCCAAACCAAACTGCTTGCAGCTCTAACTCCCTTCTAACTACCACTTCTTCGGTTCAGTGAGATATGCTGGATTCTAAACGGAGAAGCTTCTCTGCCGCTTTTTCACAGAGATTTTGAAACTGAAATCTCCCATGCCGTTTCCACCATAGGCAGCAATGGGCTTCCCCATAGAACTTGCCAACCTGAATTCCTACAGGCTAGATGTGAGAGGCACATTCTGCTGCTTCCTCCCTAACAGTTAAGCTTGCTTCTGAAAGCTCAACCTCCGGGGACTCTGTTTGGCAGAGATATAGAACACAATTTTCCAAGCCTGTTGGAAGGAATTTGCAGTTTCATTTCGCGTCTAATTTCCCAAACCAAACTGCTTGCAGCTCTAACTCCCTTCTAACTACCACTTCTTCGGTTCAGTGAGATATGCTGGATTCTAAACGGAGAAGCTTCTCTGACGCTTTTTCACAGAGATTTTGAAACTGAAATCTCCCATGCCGTTTTCACCATAGGCAGCAATGGGCTTCCCCATAGAACTTGCCAACCTGAATTCCTACAGGCTAGATGTGAGAGGCACATTCTGCTGCTTCCTCCCTTAGAGTTAAACTAGCTTCTGAAAGCTCAACCTCCGGGGAGTTTGTTTGGCAGAGATATAGAACACACTTTTCCAAGCCTGTTGGAAGGCATTTGCAGTTTCATTTCGCGTCTAATTTCCCAAACCAAACTGCTTGCAGCTCTAACTCCCTTCTAACTACCACTTCTTCGGTTCAGTGAGATATGCTGGATTCTAAACGGAGAAGCTTCTCTGACGCTTTTTCACAGAGATTTTGAAACTGAAATCTCCCATGCCGTTTCCACCATAGGCAGCAATGGGCTTCCCCATAGAACTTGCCAACCTGAATTCCTACAGGCTAGATGTGAGAGGCACATTCTGCTGCTTCCTCCCAAACAGTTAAGCTTGCTTCTGAAAGCTCAACCTCCGGGGACTCTGTTTGGCAGAGATATAGAACACACTTTTCCAAGCCTGTTGCAAGGCCTTTGCAGTGTCATTTCGCATCTAATTTCCCAAACCAAACTGCTTGCAGCTCTAACTCCCTTCTAACTACCACTTCTTCGGTTCAGTGAGATATGCTGGATTCTAAACGGAGAAGCTTCTCTGACGCTTTTTCACAGAGATTTTGAAACTGAAATCTCCCATGCCGTTTCCACCATAGGCAGCAATGGGCTTCCCCATAGAACTTGCCAACCTGAATTCCTAAAGGCTAGATGTGAGAGGCACATTCTGCTGCTTCCTCCCTTAGAGTTAAACTTGCTTCTGAAAGCTCAACCTCCGGTGAGTTTGTTTGGCAGAGATATAGAACACACTTTTCCAAGCCTGTTGGAAGGCATTTGCAGTTTCATTTCGCGTCTAATTTCCCAAACCAAACTGCTTGCAGCTCTAACTCCCTTCTAACTACCACTTCTTCGGTTCAGTGAGATATGCTGGATTCTAAACGGAGAAGCTTCTCTGACGCTTTTTCACAGAGATTTTGAAACTGAAATTTCCAAACCCGTTTCCAACGAAGGCGCCTATGGGCTTCCCCATAGAACTTGCCAACCTGAATTCCTACAGGCTAGATGTGAGAGGCACATTCTGCTGCTTCCTCCCTTAGAGTTAAACTAGCTTCTGAAAGCTCAACCTCCGGGGAGTTTGTTTGGCAGAGATATAGAACACACTTTTCCAAGCCTGTTGGAAGGCATTTGCAGTTTCATTTCGCGTCTAATTTCCCAAACCAAACTGCTTGCAGCTCTAACTCCCTTCTAACTACCACTTCTTCGGTTCAGTGAGATATGCTGGATTCTAAACGGAGAAGCTTCTCTGACGCTTTTTCACAGAGATTTTGAAACTGAAATCTCCCATGCCGTTTCCACCGTAGGCAGCAATGGGCTTCCCCATGGAACTTGCCAACCTGAATTCCTACAGGCTAGATGTGAGAGGCACATTCTGCTGCTTCCTCCCTTAGAGTTAAACTTGCTTCTGAAAGCTCAACCTCCGGGGAGTTTGTTTGGCAGAGATATAGAACACACTTTTCCAAGCCTGTTGGAAGGCATTTGCAGTTTCATTTCGCGTCTAATTTCCCAAACCAAACTGCTTGCAGCTCTAACTCCCTTCTAACTACCACTTCTTCGGTTCAGTGAGATATGCTGGATTCTAAACGGAGAAGCTTCTCTGACGCTTTTTCACAGAGATTTTGAAACTGAAATTTCCAAACCCGTTTCCAACGAAGGCGCCAATGGGCTTCCCCATAGAACTTGCCAACCTGAATTCCTACAGGCTAGATGTGAGAGGCACATTCTGCTGCTTCCTCCCTTAGAGTTAAACTAGCTTCTGAAAGCTCAACCTCCGGGGAGTCTGTTTGGCAGAGATATAGAACACACTTTTCCAAGCCTGTTTTAAGGCATTTGCAGTTTCATTTCGCGTCTAATTTCCCAAACCAAACTGCTTGCAGCTCTAACTCCCTTCTAACTACCACTTCTTCGGTTCAGTGAGATATGCTGGATTCTAAACGGAGAAGCTTCTCTGACGCTTTTTCACAGAGATTTTGAAACTGAAATTTCCCATGCCGTTTTCACCATAGGCAGCAATGGGCTTCCCCATAGAACTTGCCAACCTGAATTCCTACAGGCTAGATGTGAGAGGCACATTCTGCTGCTTCCTCCCTTAGAGTTAAACTTGCTTCTGTAAGCTCAACCTCCGGGGAGTCTGTTTGGCAGAGATATAGAACACACTTTTCCAAGCCTGTTGGAAGGCATTTGCAGTTTCATTTCGCGTCTAATTTCCCAAACCAAACTGCTTGCAGCTCTAACTCCCTTCTAACTACCACTTCTTCGGTTCAGTGAGATATGCTGGATTCTAAACGGAGAAGCTTCTCTGACGCTTTTTCACAGAGATTTTGAAACTGAAATCTCCCATGCCGTTTCCACCATAGGCAGCAATGGGCTTCCCCATAGAACTTGCCAACCTGAATTCCTACAGGCTAGATGTGAGAGGCACATTCTCCTGCTTCCTCCCTAACAGTTAAGCTTGCTTCTGAAAGCTCAACCTCCGGGGACTCTGTTTGGCAGAGATATAGAACACACTTTTCCAAGCCTGTTGGAAGGCCTTTGCAGTGTCATTTCGCATCTAATTTCCCAAAGCAAACTGCTTGCAGCTCTAACTCCCTTCTAACTACCACTTCTTCGGTTCAGTGAGATATGCTGGATTCTAAACGGAGAAGCTTCTCTGACACTTTTTCACAGAGATTTTGAAACTGAAATCTCCCATGCCGTTTCCACCGTAGGCAGCAATGGGCTTCCCCATGGAACTTGCCAACCTGAATTCCTACAGGCTAGATGTGAGAGGCACATTCTGCTGCTTCCTCCCTTAGAGTTAAACTTGCTTCTGAAAGCTCAACCTCCGGGGAGTTTGTTTGGCAGAGATATAGAACACACTTTTCCAAGCCTGTTGGAAGGCATTTGCAGTTTCATTTCGCGTCTAATTTCCCAAACCAAACTGCTTGCAGCTCTAACTCCCTTCTAACTACCACTTCTTCGGTTCAGTGAGATATGCTGGATTCTAAACGGAGAAGCTTCTCTGCCGCTTTTTCACAGAGATTTTGAAACTGAAATCTCCCATGCCGTTTCCACCATAGGCAGCAATGGGCTTCCCCATAGAACTTGCCAACCTGAATTCCTACAGGCTAGATGTGAGAGGCACATTCTGCTGCTTCCTCCCTAACAGTTAAGCTTGCTTCTGAAAGCTCAACCTCCGGGGACTCTGTTTGGCAGAGATATAGAACACAATTTTCCAAGCCTGTTGGAAGGAATTTGCAGTTTCATTTCGCGTCTAATTTCCCAAACCAAACTGCTTGCAGCTCTAACTCCCTTCTAACTACCACTTCTTCGGTTCAGTGAGATATGCTGGATTCTAAACGGAGAAGCTTCTCTGACGCTTTTTCACAGAGATTTTGAAACTGAAATCTCCCATGCCGTTTTCACCATAGGCAGCAATGGGCTTCCCCATAGAACTTGCCAACCTGAATTCCTACAGGCTAGATGTGAGAGGCACATTCTGCTGCTTCCTCCCTTAGAGTTAAACTAGCTTCTGAAAGCTCAACCTCCGGGGAGTTTGTTTGGCAGAGATATAGAACACACTTTTCCAAGCCTGTTGGAAGGCATTTGCAGTTTCATTTCGCGTCTAATTTCCCAAACCAAACTGCTTGCAGCTCTAACTCCCTTCTAACTACCACTTCTTCGGTTCAGTGAGATATGCTGGATTCTAAACGGAGAAGCTTCTCTGACGCTTTTTCACAGAGATTTTGAAACTGAAATCTCCCATGCCGTTTCCACCATAGGCAGCAATGGGCTTCCCCATAGAACTTGCCAACCTGAATTCCTACAGGCTAGATGTGAGAGGCACATTCTGCTGCTTCCTCCCAAACAGTTAAGCTTGCTTCTGAAAGCTCAACCTCCGGGGACTCTGTTTGGCAGAGATATAGAACACACTTTTCCAAGCCTGTTGCAAGGCCTTTGCAGTGTCATTTCGCATCTAATTTCCCAAACCAAACTGCTTGCAGCTCTAACTCCCTTCTAACTACCACTTCTTCGGTTCAGTGAGATATGCTGGATTCTAAACGGAGAAGCTTCTCTGACGCTTTTTCACAGAGATTTTGAAACTGAAATCTCCCATGCCGTTTCCACCATAGGCAGCAATGGGCTTCCCCATAGAACTTGCCAACCTGAATTCCTAAAGGCTAGATGTGAGAGGCACATTCTGCTGCTTCCTCCCTTAGAGTTAAACTTGCTTCTGAAAGCTCAACCTCCGGTGAGTTTGTTTGGCAGAGATATAGAACACACTTTTCCAAGCCTGTTGGAAGGCATTTGCAGTTTCATTTCGCGTCTAATTTCCCAAACCAAACTGCTTGCAGCTCTAACTCCCTTCTAACTACCACTTCTTCGGTTCAGTGAGATATGCTGGATTCTAAACGGAGAAGCTTCTCTGACGCTTTTTCACAGAGATTTTGAAACTGAAATTTCCAAACCCGTTTCCAACGAAGGCGCCTATGGGCTTCCCCATAGAACTTGCCAACCTGAATTCCTACAGGCTAGATGTGAGAGGCACATTCTGCTGCTTCCTCCCTTAGAGTTAAACTAGCTTCTGAAAGCTCAACCTCCGGGGAGTTTGTTTGGCAGAGATATAGAACACACTTTTCCAAGCCTGTTGGAAGGCATTTGCAGTTTCATTTCGCGTCTAATTTCCCAAACCAAACTGCTTGCAGCTCTAACTCCCTTCTAACTACCACTTCTTCGGTTCAGTGAGATATGCTGGATTCTAAACGGAGAAGCTTCTCTGACGCTTTTTCACAGAGATTTTGAAACTGAAATCTCCCATGCCGTTTCCACCATAGGCAGCAATGGGCTTCCCCATGGAACTTGCCAACCTGAATTCCTACAGGCTAGATGTGAGAGGCACATTCTGGTGCTTCCTCCCTAACAGTTAAGCTTGCTTCTGAAAGCTCAACCTCCGGGGAGTTTGTTTGGCAGAGATATAGAACACACTTTTCCAAGCCTGTTGGAAGGCATTTGCAGTTTCATTTCGCGTCTAATTTCCCAAACCAAACTGCTTGCAGCTCTAACTCCCTTCTAACTACCACTTCTTCGGTTCAGTGAGATATGCTGGATTCTAAACGGAGAAGCTTCTCTGACGCTTTTTCACAGAGATTTTGAAACTGAAATCTCCCATGCCGTTTCCACCATAGGCAGCAATGGGCTTCCCCATAGAACTTGCCAACCTGAATTCCTACAGGCTAGATGTGAGAGGCACATTCTGCTGCTTCCTCCCTTAGAGTTAAACTTGCTTCTGTAAGCTCAACCTCCGGGGAGTCTGTTTGGCAGAGATATAGAACACACTTTTCCAAGCCTGTTGGAAGGCATTTGCAGTTTCATTTCGCGTCTAATTTCCCAAACCAAACTGCTTGCAGCTCTAACTCCCTTCTAACTACCACTTCTTCGGTTCAGTGAGATATGCTGGATTCTAAACGGAGAAGCTTCTCTGCCGCTTTTTCACAGAGATTTTGAAACTGAAATCTCCCATGCCGTTTCCACCATAGGCAGCAATGGGCTTCCCCATAGAACTTGCCAACCTGAATTCCTACAGGCTAGATGTGAGAGGCACATTCTGCTGCTTCCTCCCTAACAGTTAAGCTTGCTTCTGAAAGCTCAACCTCCGGGGACTCTGTTTGGCAGAGATATAGAACACACTTTTCCAAGCCTGTTGGAAGGCCTTTGCAGTGTCATTTCGCATCTAATTTCCCAAACCAAACTGCTTGCAGCTCTAACTCCCTTCTAACTACCACTTCTTCGGTTCAGTGAGATATGCTGGATTCTAAACGGAGAAGCTTCTCTGACGCTTTTTCACAGAGATTTTGAAACTGAAATCTCCCATGCCGTTTCCACCGTAGGCAGCAATGGGCTTCCCCATGGAACTTGCCAACCTGAATTCCTACAGGCTAGATGTGAGAGGCACATTCTGCTGCTTCCTCCCTTAGAGTTAAACTTGCTTCTGAAAGCTCAACCTCCGGGGAGTTTGTTTGGCAGAGATATAGAACACACTTTTCCAAGCCTGTTGGAAGGCATTTGCAGTTTCATTTCGCGTCTAATTTCCCAAACCAAACTGCTTGCAGCTCTAACTCCCTTCTAACTACCACTTCTTCGGTTCAGTGAGATATGCTGGATTCTAAACGGAGAAGCTTCTCTGACGCTTTTTCACAGAGATTTTGAAACTGAAATTTCCAAACCCGTTTCCAATGAAGGTGCCAATGGGCTTTCCCATAGAACTTGCCAACCTGAATTCCTACAGGCTAGATGTGAGAGGCACATTCTGCTGCTTCCTCCCTTAGAGTTAAGCTAGCTTCTGAAAGCTCAACCTCCGGGGACTCTGTTTGGCAGAGATATAGAACACAATTTTCCAAGCCTGTTTTAAGGCATTTGCAGTTTCATTTCGCGTCTAATTTCCCAAACCAAACTGCTTGCAGCTCTAACTCCCTTCTAACTACCACTTCTTCGGTTCAGTGAGATATGCTGGATTCTAAACGGAGAAGCTTCTCTGACGCTTTTTCACAGAGATTTTGAAACTGAAATCTCCCATGCCGTTTCCACCATAGGCAGCAATGGGCTTCCCCATAGAACTTGCCAACCTGAATTCCTACAGGCTAGATGTGAGAGGCACATTTTGCTGCTTCCTCCCTAACAGTTAAGCTTGCTTCTGAAAGCTCAACCTCCGGGGACTCTGTTTGGCAGAGATATAGAACACACTTTTCCAAGCCTGTTGGAAGGCCTTTGCAGTGTCATTTCGCATCTAATTTCCCAAACCAAACTGCTTGCAGCTCTAACTCCCTTCTAACTACCACTTCTTCGGTTCAGTGAGATATGCTGGATTCTAAACGGAGAAGCTTCTCTGACGCTTTTTCACAGAGATTTTGAAACTGAAATCTCCCATGCCGTTTCCACCGTAGGCAGCAATGGGCTTCCCCATGGAACTTGCCAACCTGAATTCCTACAGGCTAGATGTGAGAGGCACATTCTGCTGCTTCCTCCCTTAGAGTTAAACTTGCTTCTGAAAGCTCAACCTCCGGGGAGTTTGTTTGGCAGAGATATAGAACACACTTTTCCAAGCCTGTTGGAAGGCATTTGCAGTTTCATTTCGCGTCTAATTTCCCAAACCAAACTGCTTGCAGCTCTAACTCCCTTCTAACTACCACTTCTTCGGTTCAGTGAGATATGCTGGATTCTAAACGGAGAAGCTTCTCTGACGCTTTTTCACAGAGATTTTGAAACTGAAATTTCCAAACCCGTTTCCAACGAAGGCGCCAATGGGCTTCCCCATAGAACTTGCCAACCTGAATTCCTACAGGCTAGATGTGAGAGGCACATTCTGCTGCTTCCTCCCTTAGAGTTAAACTAGCTTCTGAAAGCTCAACCTCCGGGGAGTTTGTTTGGCAGAGATATAGAACACACTTTTCCAAGCCTGTTGGAAGGCATTTGCAGTTTCATTTCGCGTCTAATTTCCCAAACCAAACTGCTTGCAGCTCTAACTCCCTTCTAACTACCACTTCTTCGGTTCAGTGAGATATGCTGGATTCTAAACGGAGAAGCTTCTCTGACGCTTTTTCACAGAGATTTTGAAACTGAAATCTCCCATGCCGTTTCCACCATAGGCAGCAATGGGCTTCCCCATAGAACTTGCCAACCTGAATTCCTACAGGCTAGATGTGAGAGGCACATTCTGCTGCTTCCTCCCAAACAGTTAAGCTTGCTTCTGAAAGCTCAACCTCCGGGGACTCTGTTTGGCAGAGATATAGAACACACTTTTCCAAGCCTGTTGCAAGGCCTTTGCAGTGTCATTTCGCATCTAATTTCCCAAACCAAACTGCTTGCAGCTCTAACTCCCTTCTAACTACCATTTCTTCGGTTCAGTGAGATATGCTGGATTCTAACCGGAGAAGCTTCTCTGACGCTTTTTCACAGAGATTTTGAAACTGAAATCTCCCATGCCGTTTCCACCATAGGCAGCAATGGGCTTCCCCATAGAACTTGCCAACCTGAATTCCTAAAGGCTAGATGTGAGAGGCACATTCTGCTGCTTCCTCCCTTAGAGTTAAACTTGCTTCTGAAAGCTCAACCTCCGGGGAGTTTGTTTGGCAGAGATATAGAACACACTTTTCCAAGCCTGTTGGAAGGCATTTGCAGTTTCATTTCGCGTCTAATTTCCCAAACCAAACTGCTTGCAGCTCTAACTCCCTTCTAACTACCACTTCTTCGGTTCAGTGAGATATGCTGGATTCTAAACGGAGAAGCTTCTCTGACGCTTTTTCACAGAGATTTTGAAACTGAAATTTCCAAACCCGTTTCCAACGAAGGCGCCTATGGGCTTCCCCATAGAACTTGCCAACCTGAATTCCTACAGGCTAGATGTGAGAGGCACATTCTGCTGCTTCCTCCCTTAGAGTTAAACTAGCTTCTGAAAGCTCAACCTCCGGGGAGTTTGTTTGGCAGAGATATAGAACACACTTTTCCAAGCCTGTTGGAAGGCATTTGCAGTTTCATTTCGCGTCTAATTTCCCAAACCAAACTGCTTGCAGCTCTAACTCCCTTCTAACTACCACTTCTTCGGTTCAGTGAGATATGCTGGATTCTAAACGGAGAAGCTTCTCTGACGCTTTTTCACAGAGATTTTGAAACTGAAATCTCCCATGCCGTTTCCACCATAGGCAGCAATGGGCTTCCCCATGGAACTTGCCAACCTGAATTCCTACAGGCTAGATGTGAGAGGCACATTCTGCTGCTTCCTCCCTTAGAGTTAAACTTGCTTCTGAAAGCTCAACCTCCGGGGAGTTTGTTTGGCAGAGATATAGAACACACTTTTCTAAGCCTGTTGGAAGGCATTTGCAGTTTCATTTCGCGTCTAATTTCCCAAACCAAACTGCTTGCAGCTCTAACTCCCTTCTAACTACCACTTCTTCGGTTCAGTGAGATATGCTGGATTCTAAACGGAGAAGCTTCTCTGACGCTTTTTCACAGAGATTTTGAAACTGAAATCTCCCATGCTGTTTCCACCATAGGCAGCAATGGGCTTCCCCATAGAACTTGCCAACCTGATATCCTACAGGCTAGATGTGAGAGGCACATTCTGCTGCTCCCTCCCTAACAGTTAAGCTTGCTTCTGAAAGCTCAACCTCCGGGGACTCTGTTTGGCAGAGATATAGAACACACTTTTCCAAGCCTGTTGCAAGGCCTTTGCAGTGTCATTTCGCATCTAATTTCCCAAACCAAACTGCTTGCAGCTCTAACTCCCTTCTAACTACCACTTCTTCGGTTCAGTGAGATATGCTGGATTCTAAACGGAGAAGCTTCTCTGACGCTTTTTCACAGAGATTTTGAAACTGAAATCTCCCATGCCGTTTCCACCATAGGCAGCAATGGGCTTCCCCATAGAACTTGCCAACCTGAATTCCTAAAGGCTAGATGTGAGAGGCACATTCTGCTGCTTCCTCCCTTAGAGGTAAACTTGCTTCTGAAAGCTCAACCTCCGGGGAGTTTGTTTGGCAGAGATATAGAACACACTTTTCCAAGCCTGTTGGAAGGCATTTGCAGTTTCATTTCGCATCTAATTTCCCAAACCAAACTGCTTGCAGCTCTAACTCCCTTCTAACTACCACTTCTTCGGTTCAGTGAGATATGCTGGATTCTAAACGGAGAAGCTTCTCTGACGCTTTTTCACAGAGATTTTGAAACTGAAATTTCCAAACCCGTTTCCAACGAAGGCGCCAATGGGCTTCCCCATAGAACTTGCCAACCTGAATTCCTACAGGCTAGATGTGAGAGGCACATTCTGCTGCTTCCTCCCTAACAGTTAAGCTTGCTTCTGAAAGCTCAACCTCCGGGGACTCTGTTTGGCAGAGATAAAGAACACACTTTTCCAAGCCTGTTGGAAGGCCTTTGCAGTGTCATTTCGCATCTAATTTCCCAAACCAAACTGCTTGCAGCTCTAACTCCCTTCTAACTACCACTTCTTCGGTTCAGTGAGATATGCTGGATTCTAAACGGAGAAGCTTCTCTGACGCTTTTTCACAGAGATTTTGAAACTGAAATCTCCCATGCCGTTTCCACCATAGGCAGCAATGGGCTTCCATATGGAACTTGCCAACCTGAATTCCTACAGGCTAGATGTGAGAGGCACATTCTGCTGCTTCCTCCCTTAGAGTTAAAGTTGCTTCTGAAAGCTCAACCTCCGGGGAGTTTGTTTGGCAGAGATATAGAACACACTTTTCTAAGCCTGTTGGAAGGCATTTGCAGTTTCATTTCGCGTCTAATTTCCCAAACCAAACTGCTTGCAGCTCTAACTCCCTTCTAACTACCACTTCTTCGGTTCAGTGAGATATGCTGGATTCTAAACGGAGAAGCTTCTCTGACGCTTTTTCACAGAGATTTTGAAACTGAAATTTCCAAACCCGTTTCCAACGAAGGCGCCTATGGGCTTCCCCATAGAACTTGCCAACCTGAATTCCTACAGGCTAGATGTGAGAGGCACATTCTGCTGCTTCCTCCCTTAGAGTTAAACTAGCTTCTGAAAGCTCAACCTCCGGGGAGTTTGTTTGGCAGAGATATAGAACACACTTTTCCAAGCCTGTTGGAAGGCATTTGCAGTTTCATTTCGCGTCTAATTTCCCAAACCAAACTGCTTGCAGCTCTAACTCCCTTCTAACTACCACTTCTTCGGTTCAGTGAGATATGCTGGATTCTAAACGGAGAAGCTTCTCTGACGCTTTTTCACAGAGATTTTGAAACTGAAATCTCCCATGCCGTTTCCACCATAGGCAGCAATGGGCTTCCCCATGGAACTTGCCAACCTGAATTCCTACAGGCTAGATGTGAGAGGCACATTCTGCTGCTTCCTCCCTTAGAGTTAAACTTGCTTCTGAAAGCTCAACCTCCGGGGAGTTTGTTTGGCAGAGATATAGAACACACTTTTCTAAGCCTGTTGGAAGGCATTTGCAGTTTCATTTCGCGTCTAATTTCCCAAACCAAACTGCTTGCAGCTCTAACTCCCTTCTAACTACCACTTCTTCGGTTCAGTGAGATATGCTGGATTCTAAACGGAGAAGCTTCTCTGACGCTTTTTCACAGAGATTTTGAAACTGAAATCTCCCATGCCGTTTCCACCATAGGCAGCAATGGGCTTCCCCATAGAACTTGCCAACCTGAATTCCTACAGGCTAGATGTGAGAGGCACATTCTGCTGCTCCCTCCCTAACAGTTAAGCTTGCTTCTGAAAGCTCAACCTCCGGGGACTCTGTTTGGCAGAGATATAGAACACACTTTTCCAAGCCTGTTGCAAGGCCTTTGCAGTGTCATTTCGCATCTAATTTCCCAAACCAAACTGCTTGCAGCTCTAACTCCCTTCTAACTACCACTTCTTCGGTTCAGTGAGATATGCTGGATTCTAAACGGAGAAGCTTCTCTGACGCTTTTTCACAGAGATTTTGAAACTGAAATCTCCCATGCCGTTTCCACCATAGGCAGCAATGGGCTTCCCCATAGAACTTGCCAACCTGAATTCCTACAGGCTAGATGTGAGAGGCACATTCTGCTGCTTCCTCCCTTAGAGTTAAACTTGCTTCTGAAAGCTCAACCTCCGGGGAGTTTGTTTGGCAGAGATATAGAACACACTTTTCCAAGCCTGTTGGAAGGCATTTGCAGTTTCATTTCGCATCTAATTTCCCAAACCAAACTGCTTGCAGCTCTAACTCCCTTCTAACTACCACTTCTTCGGTTCAGTGAGATATGCTGGATTCTAAACGGAGAAGCTTCTCTGACGCTTTTTCACAGAGATTTTGAAACTGAAATTTCCAAACCCGTTTCCAACGAAGGCGCCAATGGGCTTCCCCATAGAACTTGCCAACCTGAATTCCTACAGGCTAGATGTGAGAGGCACATTCTGCTGCTTCCTCCCTTAGAGTTAAACTAGCTTCTGAAAGCTCAACCTCCGGGGAGTTTGTTTGGCAGAGATATAGAACACACTTTTCCAAGCCTGTTTTAAGGCATTTGCAGTTTCATTTCGCGTCTAATTTCCCAAACCAAACTGCTTGCAGCTCTAACTCCCTTCTAACTACCACTTCTTCGGTTCAGTGAGATATGCTGGATTCTAAACGGAGAAGCTTCTCTGACGCTTTTTCACAGAGATTTTGAAACTGAAATCTCCCATGCCGTTTCCACCATAGGCAGCAATGGGCTTCCCCATAGAACTTGCCAACCTGAATTCCTACAGGCTAGATGTGAGAGGCACATTCTGCTGCTTCCTCCCTAACAGTTAAGCTTGCTTCTGAAAGCTCAACCTCCGGGGACTCTGTTTGGCAGAGATATAGAACACACTTTTCCAAGCCTGTTGGAAGGCCTTTGCAGTGTCATTTCGCATCTAATTTCCCAAACCAAACTGCTTGCAGCTCTAACTCCCTTCTAACTACCACTTCTTCGGTTCAGTGAGATATGCTGGATTCTAAACGGAGAAGCTTCTCTGACGCTTTTTCACAGAGGTTTTGAAACTGAAATCTCCCATGCCGTTTCCACCATAGGCAGCAATGGGCTTCCATATGGAACTTGCCAACCTGAATTCCTACAGGCTAGATGTGAGAGGCACATTCTGCTGCTTCCTCCCTTAGAGTTAAACTTGCTTCTGAAAGCTCAACCTCCGGGGAGTTTGTTTGGCAGAGATATAGAACACACTTTTCTAAGCCTGTTGGAAGGCATTTGCAGTTTCATTTCGCGTCTAATTTCCCAAACCAAACTGCTTGCAGCTCTAACTCCCTTCTAACTACCACTTCTTCGGTTCAGTGAGATATGCTGGATTCTAAACGGAGAAGCTTCTCTGACGCTTTTTCACAGAGATTTTGAAACTGAAATCTCCCATGCCGTTTCCACCATAGGCAGCAATGGGCTTCCCCATAGAACTTGCCAACCTGAATTCCTACAGGCTAGATGTGAGAGGCACATTCTGCTGCTCCCTCCCTAAAAGTTAAGCTTGCTTCTGAAAGCTCAACCTCCGGGGACTCTGTTTGGCAGAGATATAGAACACACTTTTCCAAGCCTGTTGCAAGGCCTTTGCAGTGTCATTTCGCATCTAATTTCCCAAACCAAACTGCTTGCAGCTCTAACTCCCTTCTAACTACCACTTCTTCGGTTCAGTGAGATATGCTGGATTCTAAACGGAGAAGCTTCTCTGACGCTTTTTCACAGAGATTTTGAAACTGAAATCTCCCATGCCGTTTCCACCATAGGCAGCAATGGGCTTCCCCATAGAACTTGCCAACCTGAATTCCTACAGGCTAGATGTGAGAGGCACATTCTGCTGCTTCCTCCCTTAGAGTTAAACTTGCTTCTGAAAGCTCAACCTCCGGGGAGTTTGTTTGGCAGAGATATAGAACACACTTTTCCAAGCCTGTTGGAAGGCATTTGCAGTTTCATTTCGCGTCTAATTTCCCAAAGCAAACTGCTTGCAGCTCTAACTCCCATCTAACTACCACTTCTTCGGTTCAGTGAGATATGCTGGATTCTAAACGGAGAAGCTTCTCTGACGCTTTTTCACAGAGATTTTGAAACTGAAATTTCCAAACCCGTTTCCAACGAAGGCGCCAATGGGCTTCCCCATAGAACTTGCCAACCTGAATTCCTACAGGCTAGATGAGAGAGGCACATTCTGCTGCTTCCTCCCTTAGAGTTAAACTAGCTTCTGAAAGCTCAACCTCCGGGGAGTTTGTTTGGCAGAGATATAGAACACACTTTTCCAAGCCTGTTGGAAGGCATTTGCAGTTTCATTTCGCGTCTAATTTCCCAAACCAAACTGCTTGCAGCTCTAACTGCCTTCTAACTACCACTTCTTCGGTTCAGTGAGATATGCTGGATTCTAAACGGAGAAGCTTCTCTGACGCTTTTTCACAGAGATTTTGAAACTGAAATCTCCCATGCCGTTTCCACCATAGGCAGCAATGGGCTTCCCCATAGAACTTGCCAACCTGAATTCCTACAGGCTAGATGTGAGAGGCACATTCTGCTGCTTCCTCCCTTAGAGTTAAACTTGCTTCTGAAAGCTCAACCTCCGGGGAGTTTGTTTGGCAGAGATATAGAACACACTTTTCCAAGCCTGTTGGAAGGCATTTGCAGTTTCATTTCGCGTCTAATTTCCCAAACCAAACTGCTTGCAGCTCTAACTCCCTTCTAACTACCACTTCTTCGGTTCAGTGAGATATGCTGGATTCTAAACGGAGAAGCTTCTCTGACGCTTTTTCACAGAGATTTTGAAACTGAAATCTCCCATGCCGTTTCCACCATAGGCAGCAATGGGCTTCCCCATAGAACTTGCCAACCTGAATTCCTACAGGCTAGATGTGAGAGGCACATTCTGCTGCTTCCTCCCTTAGAGTTAAACTTGCTTCAGAAAGCTCAACCTCCGGGGAGTTTGTTTGGCAGAGATATAGAACACACTTTTCCAAGCCTGTTGGAAGGCATTTGCAGTTTCATTTCGCGTCTAATTTCCCAAACCAAACTGCTTGCAGCTCTAACTCCCTTCTAACTACCACTTCTTCGGTTCAGTGAGATATGCTGGATTCTAAACGGAGAAGCTTCTCTGACGCTTTTTCACAGAGATTTTGAAACTGAAATTTCCAAACCCGTTTCCAACGAAGGCGCCTATGGGCTTCCCCATAGAACTTGCCAACCTGAATTCCTACAGGCTAGATGTGAGAGGCACATTCTGCTGCTTCCTCCCTTAGAGTTAAACTAGCTTCTGAAAGCTCAACCTCCGGGGAGTTTGTTTGGCAGAGATATAGAACACACTTTTCCAAGCCTGTTGGAAGGCATTTGCAGTTTCATTTCGCGTCTAATTTCCCAAACCAAACTGCTTGCAGCTCTAACTCCCTTCTAACTACCACTTCTTCGGTTCAGTGAGATATGCTGGATTCTAAACGGAGAAGCTTCTCTGACGCTTTTTCACAGAGATTTTGAAACTGAAATTTCCAAACCCGTTTCCAATGAAGGTGCCAATGGGCTTTCCCATAGAACTTGCCAACCTGAATTCCTACAGGCTAGATGTGAGAGGCACATTCTGCTGCTTCCTCCCTTAGAGTTAAGCTAGCTTCTGAAAGCTCAACCTCCGGGGACTCTGTTTGGCAGAGATATAGAACACAATTTTCCAAGCCTGTTTTAAGGCATTTGCAGTTTCATTTCGCGTCTAATTTCCCAAACCAAACTGCTTGCAGCTCTAACTCCCTTCTAACTACCACTTCTTCGGTTCAGTGAGATATGCTGGATTCTAAACGGAGAAGCTTCTCTGACGCTTTTTCACAGAGATTTTGAAACTGAAATCTCCCATGCCGTTTCCACCGTAGGCAGCAATGGGCTTCACCATGGAACTTGCCAACCTGAATTCCTACAGGCTAGATGTGAGAGGCACATTCTGCTGCTTCCTCCCTTAGAGTTAAACTTGCTTCTGAAAGCTCAACCTCCGGGGAGTTTGTTTGGCAGAGATATAGAACACACTTTTCTAAGCCTGTTGGAAGGCATTT
Organism: Cynocephalus volans; assembly: GCF_027409185.1. Taxonomy (NCBI): domain Eukaryota; kingdom Metazoa; phylum Chordata; class Mammalia; order Dermoptera; family Cynocephalidae; genus Cynocephalus; species Cynocephalus volans. The sequence continues at coordinate 326,898 of NW_026902402.1, forward strand.
GCAGTTTCATTTCGCGTCTAATTTCCCAAACCAAACTGCTTGCAGCTCTAACTCCCTTCTAACTACCACTTCTTCGGTTCAGTGAGATATGCTGGATTCTAAACGGAGAAGCTTCTCTGACGCTTTTTCACAGAGATTTTGAAACTGAAATCTCCCATGCCGTTTCCACCATAGGCAGCAATGGGCTTCCCCATAGAACTTGCCAACCTGAATTCCTACAGGCTAGATGTGAGAGGCACATTCTGCTGCTCCCTCCCTAAAAGTTAAGCTTGCTTCTGAAAGCTCAACCTCCGGGGACTCTGTTTGGCAGAGATATAGAACACACTTTTCCAAGCCTGTTGCAAGGCCTTTGCAGTGTCATTTCGCATCTAATTTCCCAAACCAAACTGCTTGCAGCTCTAACTCCCTTCTAACTACCACTTCTTCGGTTCAGTGAGATATGCTGGATTCTAAACGGAGAAGCTTCTCTGACGCTTTTTCACAGAGATTTTGAAACTGAAATCTCCCATGCCGTTTCCACCATAGGCAGCAATGGGCTTCCCCATAGAACTTGCCAACCTGAATTCCTACAGGCTAGATGTGAGAGGCACATTCTGCTGCTTCCTCCCTTAGAGTTAAACTTGCTTCTGAAAGCTCAACCTCCGGGGAGTTTGTTTGGCAGAGATATAGAACACACTTTTCCAAGCCTGTTGGAAGGCATTTGCAGTTTCATTTCGCGTCTAATTTCCCAAAGCAAACTGCTTGCAGCTCTAACTCCCATCTAACTACCACTTCTTCGGTTCAGTGAGATATGCTGGATTCTAAACGGAGAAGCTTCTCTGACGCTTTTTCACAGAGATTTTGAAACTGAAATTTCCAAACCCGTTTCCAACGAAGGCGCCAATGGGCTTCCCCATAGAACTTGCCAACCTGAATTCCTACAGGCTAGATGAGAGAGGCACATTCTGCTGCTTCCTCCCTTAGAGTTAAACTAGCTTCTGAAAGCTCAACCTCCGGGGAGTTTGTTTGGCAGAGATATAGAACACACTTTTCCAAGCCTGTTGGAAGGCATTTGCAGTTTCATTTCGCGTCTAATTTCCCAAACCAAACTGCTTGCAGCTCTAACTGCCTTCTAACTACCACTTCTTCGGTTCAGTGAGATATGCTGGATTCTAAACGGAGAAGCTTCTCTGACGCTTTTTCACAGAGATTTTGAAACTGAAATCTCCCATGCCGTTTCCACCATAGGCAGCAATGGGCTTCCCCATAGAACTTGCCAACCTGAATTCCTACAGGCTAGATGTGAGAGGCACATTCTGCTGCTTCCTCCCTTAGAGTTAAACTTGCTTCTGAAAGCTCAACCTCCGGGGAGTTTGTTTGGCAGAGATATAGAACACACTTTTCCAAGCCTGTTGGAAGGCATTTGCAGTTTCATTTCGCGTCTAATTTCCCAAACCAAACTGCTTGCAGCTCTAACTCCCTTCTAACTACCACTTCTTCGGTTCAGTGAGATATGCTGGATTCTAAACGGAGAAGCTTCTCTGACGCTTTTTCACAGAGATTTTGAAACTGAAATCTCCCATGCCGTTTCCACCGTAGGCAGCAATGGGCTTCCCCATAGAACTTGCCAACCTGAATTCCTACAGGCTAGATGTGAGAGGCACATTCTGCTGCTTCCTCCCTTAGAGTTAAACTTGCTTCAGAAAGCTCAACCTCCGGGGAGTTTGTTTGGCAGAGATATAGAACACACTTTTCCAAGCCTGTTGGAAGGCATTTGCAGTTTCATTTCGCGTCTAATTTCCCAAACCAAACTGCTTGCAGCTCTAACTCCCTTCTAACTACCACTTCTTCGGTTCAGTGAGATATGCTGGATTCTAAACGGAGAAGCTTCTCTGACGCTTTTTCACAGAGATTTTGAAACTGAAATTTCCAAACCCGTTTCCAACGAAGGCGCCTATGGGCTTCCCCATAGAACTTGCCAACCTGAATTCCTACAGGCTAGATGTGAGAGGCACATTCTGCTGCTTCCTCCCTTAGAGTTAAACTAGCTTCTGAAAGCTCAACCTCCGGGGAGTTTGTTTGGCAGAGATATAGAACACACTTTTCCAAGCCTGTTGGAAGGCATTTGCAGTTTCATTTCGCGTCTAATTTCCCAAACCAAACTGCTTGCAGCTCTAACTCCCTTCTAACTACCACTTCTTCGGTTCAGTGAGATATGCTGGATTCTAAACGGAGAAGCTTCTCTGACGCTTTTTCACAGAGATTTTGAAACTGAAATTTCCAAACCCGTTTCCAATGAAGGTGCCAATGGGCTTTCCCATAGAACTTGCCAACCTGAATTCCTACAGGCTAGATGTGAGAGGCACATTCTGCTGCTTCCTCCCTTAGAGTTAAGCTAGCTTCTGAAAGCTCAACCTCCGGGGACTCTGTTTGGCAGAGATATAGAACACAATTTTCCAAGCCTGTTTTAAGGCATTTGCAGTTTCATTTCGCGTCTAATTTCCCAAACCAAACTGCTTGCAGCTCTAACTCCCTTCTAACTACCACTTCTTCGGTTCAGTGAGATATGCTGGATTCTAAACGGAGAAGCTTCTCTGACGCTTTTTCACAGAGATTTTGAAACTGAAATCTCCCATGCCGTTTCCACCGTAGGCAGCAATGGGCTTCACCATGGAACTTGCCAACCTGAATTCCTACAGGCTAGATGTGAGAGGCACATTCTGCTGCTTCCTCCCTTAGAGTTAAACTTGCTTCTGAAAGCTCAACCTCCGGGGAGTTTGTTTGGCAGAGATATAGAACACACTTTTCCAAGCCTGTTGGAAGGCATTTGCAGTTTCATTTCGCGTCTAATTTCCCAAACCAAACTGCTTGCAGCTCTAACTCCCTTCTAACTACCACTTCTTCGGTTCAGTGAGATATGCTGGATTCTAAACGGAGAAGCTTCTCTGACGCTTTTTCACAGAGATTTTGAAACTGAAATCTCCCATGCTGTTTCCACCATAGGCAGCAATGGGCTTCCCCATAGAACTTGCCAACCTGATATCCTACAGGCTAGATGTGAGAGGCACATTCTGCTGCTCCCTCCCTAACAGTTAAGCTTGCTTCTGAAAGCTCAACCTCCGGGGACTCTGTTTGGCAGAGATATAGAACACACTTTTCCAAGCCTGTTGCAAGGCCTTTGCAGTGTCATTTCGCATCTAATTTCCCAAACCAAACTGCTTGCAGCTCTAACTCCCTTCTAACTACCACTTCTTCGGTTCAGTGAGATATGCTGGATTCTAAACGGAGAAGCTTCTCTGACGCTTTTTCACAGAGATTTTGAAACTGAAATCTCCCATGCCGTTTCCACCATAGGCAGCAATGGGCTTCCCCATAGAACTTGCCAACCTGAATTCCTAAAGGCTAGATGTGAGAGGCACATTCTGCTGCTTCCTCCCTTAGAGTTAAACTTGCTTCTGAAAGCTCAACCTCCGGGGAGTTTGTTTGGCAGAGATATAGAACACACTTTTCCAAGCCTGTTGGAAGGCATTTGCAGTTTCATTTCGCATCTAATTTCCCAAACCAAACTGCTTGCAGCTCTAACTCCCTTCTAACTACCACTTCTTCGGTTCAGTGAGATATGCTGGATTCTAAACGGAGAAGCTTCTCTGACGCTTTTTCACAGAGATTTTGAAACTGAAATTTCCAAACCCGTTTCCAACGAAGGCGCCAATGGGCTTCCCCATAGAACTTGCCAACCTGAATTCCTACAGGCTAGATGTGAGAGGCACATTCTGCTGCTTCCTCCCTTAGAGTTAAACTAGCTTCTGAAAGCTCAACCTCCGGGGAGTTTGTTTGGCAGAGATATAGAACACACTTTTCCAAGCCTGTTTTAAGGCATTTGCAGTTTCATTTCGCGTCTAATTTCCCAAACCAAACTGCTTGCAGCTCTAACTCCCTTCTAACTACCACTTCTTCGGTTCAGTGAGATATGCTGGATTCTAAACGGAGAAGCTTCTCTGACGCTTTTTCACAGAGATTTTGAAACTGAAATCTCCCATGCCGTTTCCACCATAGGCAGCAATGGGCTTCCCCATAGAACTTGCCAACCTGAATTCCTACAGGCTAGATGTGAGAGGCACATTCTGCTGCTTCCTCCCTAACAGTTAAGCTTGCTTCTGAAAGCTCAACCTCCGGGGACTCTGTTTGGCAGAGATATAGAACACACTTTTCCAAGCCTGTTGGAAGGCCTTTGCAGTGTCATTTCGCATCTAATTTCCCAAACCAAACTGCTTGCAGCTCTAACTCCCTTCTAACTACCACTTCTTCGGTTCAGTGAGATATGCTGGATTCTAAACGGAGAAGCTTCTCTGACGCTTTTTCACAGAGATTTTGAAACTGAAATCTCCCATGCCGTTTCCACCATAGGCAGCAATGGGCTTCCATATGGAACTTGCCAACCTGAATTCCTACAGGCTAGATGTGAGAGGCACATTCTGCTGCTTCCTCCCTTAGAGTTAAACTTGCTTCTGAAAGCTCAACCTCCGGGGAGTTTGTTTGGCAGAGATATAGAACACACTTTTCTAAGCCTGTTGGAAGGCATTTGCAGTTTCATTTCGCGTCTAATTTCCCAAACCAAACTGCTTGCAGCTCTAACTCCCTTCTAACTACCACTTCTTCGGTTCAGTGAGATATGCTGGATTCTAAACGGAGAAGCTTCTCTGACGCTTTTTCACAGAGATTTTGAAACTGAAATTTCCAAACCCGTTTCCAACGAAGGCGCCTATGGGCTTCCCCATAGAACTTGCCAACCTGAATTCCTACAGGCTAGATGTGAGAGGCACATTCTGCTGCTTCCTCCCTTAGAGTTAAACTAGCTTCTGAAAGCTCAACCTCCGGGGAGTTTGTTTGGCAGAGATATAGAACACACTTTTCCAAGCCTGTTGGAAGGCATTTGCAGTTTCATTTCGCGTCTAATTTCCCAAACCAAACTGCTTGCAGCTCTAACTCCCTTCTAACTACCACTTCTTCGGTTCAGTGAGATATGCTGGATTCTAAACGGAGAAGCTTCTCTGACGCTTTTTCACAGAGATTTTGAAACTGAAATCTCCCATGCCGTTTCCACCATAGGCAGCAATGGGCTTCCCCATAGAACTTGCCAACCTGAATTCCTACAGGCTAGATGTGAGAGGCACATTCTGCTGCTTCCTCCCTAACAGTTAAGCTTGCTTCTGAAAGCTCAACCTCCGGGGACTCTGTTTGGCAGAGATATAGAACACACTTTTCCAAGCCTGTTGGAAGGCCTTTGCAGTGTCATTTCGCATCTAATTTCCCAAACCAAACTGCTTGCAGCTCTAACTCCCTTCTAACTACCACTTCTTCGGTTCAGTGAGATATGCTGGATTCTAAACGGAGAAGCTTCTCTGACGCTTTTTCACAGAGATTTTGAAACTGAAATCTCCCATGCCGTTTCCACCATAGGCAGCAATGGGCTTCCCCATGGAACTTGCCAACCTGAATTCCTACAGGCTAGATGTGAGAGGCACATTCTGCTGCTTCCTCCCTTAGAGTTAAACTTGCTTCTGAAAGCTCAACCTCCGGGGAGTTTGTTTGGCAGAGATATAGAACACACTTTTCTAAGCCTGTTGGAAGGCATTTGCAGTTTCATTTCGCGTCTAATTTCCCAAACCAAACTGCTTGCAGCTCTAACTCCCTTCTAACTACCACTTCTTCGGTTCAGTGAGATATGCTGGATTCTAAACGGAGAAGCTTCTCTGACGCTTTTTCACAGAGATTTTGAAACTGAAATCTCCCATGCCGTTTCCACCATAGGCAGCAATGGGCTTCCCCATAGAACTTGCCAACCTGAATTCCTACAGGCTAGATGTGAGAGGCACATTCTGCTGCTCCCTCCCTAACAGTTAAGCTTGCTTCTGAAAGCTCAACCTCCGGGGACTCTGTTTGGCAGAGATATAGAACACACTTTTCCAAGCCTGTTGCAAGGCCTTTGCAGTGTCATTTCGCATCTAATTTCCCAAACCAAACTGCTTGCAGCTCTAACTCCCTTCTAACTACCACTTCTTCGGTTCAGTGAGATATGCTGGATTCTAAACGGAGAAGCTTCTCTGACGCTTTTTCACAGAGATTTTGAAACTGAAATCTCCCATGCCGTTTCCACCATAGGCAGCAATGGGCTTCCCCATAGAACTTGCCAACCTGAATTCCTAAAGGCTAGATGTGAGAGGCACATTCTGCTGCTTCCTCCCTTAGAGTTAAACTTGCTTCTGAAAGCTCAACCTCCGGGGAGTTTGTTTGGCAGAGATATAGAACACACTTTTCCAAGCCTGTTGGAAGGCATTTGCAGTTTCATTTCGCATCTAATTTCCCAAACCAAACTGCTTGCAGCTCTAACTCCCTTCTAACTACCACTTCTTCGGTTCAGTGAGATATGCTGGATTCTAAACGGAGAAGCTTCTCTGACGCTTTTTCACAGAGATTTTGAAACTGAAATTTCCAAACCCGTTTCCAACGAAGGCGCCAATGGGCTTCCCCATAGAACTTGCCAACCTGAATTCCTACAGGCTAGATGTGAGAGGCACATTCTGCTGCTTCCTCCCTTAGAGTTAAACTAGCTTCTGAAAGCTCAACCTCCGGGGAGTTTGTTTGGCAGAGATATAGAACACACTTTTCCAAGCCTGTTTTAAGGCATTTGCAGTTTCATTTCGCGTCTAATTTCCCAAACCAAACTGCTTGCAGCTCTAACTCCCTTCTAACTACCACTTCTTCGGTTCAGTGAGATATGCTGGATTCTAAACGGAGAAGCTTCTCTGACGCTTTTTCACAGAGATTTTGAAACTGAAATCTCCCATGCCGTTTCCACCATAGGCAGCAATGGGCTTCCCCATAGAACTTGCCAACCTGAATTCCTACAGGCTAGATGTGAGAGGCACATTCTGCTGCTTCCTCCCTAACAGTTAAGCTTGCTTCTGAAAGCTCAACCTCCGGGGACTCTGTTTGGCAGAGATATAGAACACACTTTTCCAAGCCCGTTGGAAGGCCTTTGCAGTGTCATTTCGCATCTAATTTCCCAAACCAAACTGCTTGCAGCTCTAACTCCCTTCTAACTACCACTTCTTCGGTTCAGTGAGATATGCTGGATTCTAAACGGAGAAGCTTCTCTGACGCTTTTTCACAGAGATTTTGAAACTGAAATCTCCCATGCCGTTTCCACCATAGGCAGCAATGGGCTTCCATATGGAACTTGCCAACCTGAATTCCTACAGGCTAGATGTGAGAGGCACATTCTGCTGCTTCCTCCCTTAGAGTTAAACTTGCTTCTGAAAGCTCAACCTCCGGGGAGTTTGTTTGGCAGAGATATAGAACACACTTTTCTAAGCCTGTTGGAAGGCATTTGCAGTTTCATTTCGCGTCTAATTTCCCAAACCAAACTGCTTGCAGCTCTAACTCCCTTCTAACTAACACTTCTTCGGTTCAGTGAGATATGCTGGATTCTAAACGGAGAAGCTTCTCTGACGCTTTTTCACAGAGATTTTGAAACTGAAATCTCCCATGCCGTTTCCACCATAGGCAGCAATGGGCTTCCCCATAGAACTTGCCAACCTGAATTCCTACAGGCTAGATGTGAGAGGCACATTCTGCTGCTCCCTCCCTAACAGTTAAGCTTGCTTCTGAAAGCTCAACCTCCGGGGACTCTGTTTGGCAGAGATATAGAACACACTTTTCCAAGCCTGTTGCAAGGCCTTTGCAGTGTCATTTCGCATCTAATTTCCCAAACCAAACTGCTTGCAGCTCTAACTCCCTTCTAACTACCACTTCTTCGGTTCAGTGAGATATGCTGGATTCTAAACGGAGAAGCTTCTCTGACGCTTTTTCACAGAGATTTTGAAACTGAAATCTCCCATGCCGTTTCCACCATAGGCAGCAATGGGCTTCCCCATAGAACTTGCCAACCTGAATTCCTACAGGCTAGATGTGAGAGGCACATTCTGCTGCTTCCTCCCTTAGAGTTAAACTTGCTTCTGAAAGCTCAACCTCCGGGGAGTTTGTTTGGCAGAGATATAGAACACATTTTTCCAAGCCTGTTGGAAGGCATTTGCAGTTTCATTTCGCGTCTAATTTCCCAAACCAAACTGCTTGCAGCTCTAACTCCCATCTAACTACCACTTCTTCGGTTCAGTGAGATATGCTGGATTCTAAACGGAGAAGCTTCTCTGACGCTTTTTCACAGAGATTTTGAAACTGAAATTTCCAAACCCGTTTCCAACGAAGGCGCCAATGGGCTTCCCCATAGAACTTGCCAACCTGAATTCCTACAGGCTAGATGAGAGAGGCACATTCTGCTGCTTCCTCCCTTAGAGTTAAACTAGCTTCTGAAAGCTCAACCTCCGGGGAGTTTGTTTGGCAGAGATATAGAACACACTTTTCCAAGCCTGTTGGAAGGCATTTGCAGTTTCATTTCGCGTCTAATTTCCCAAACCAAACTGCTTGCAGCTCTAACTGCCTTCTAACTACCACTTCTTCGGTTCAGTGAGATATGCTGGATTCTAAACGGAGAAGCTTCTCTGACGCTTTTTCACAGAGATTTTGAAACTGAAATCTCCCATGCCGTTTCCACCATAGGCAGCAATGGGCTTCCCCATAGAACTTGCCAACCTGAATTCCTACAGGCTAGATGTGAGAGGCACATTCTGCTGCTTCCTCCCTTAGAGTTAAACTTGCTTCTGAAAGCTCAACCTCCGGGGAGTTTGTTTGGCAGAGATATAGAACACACTTTTCCAAGCCTGTTGGAAGGCATTTGCAGTTTCATTTCGCGTCTAATTTCCCAAACCAAACTGCTTGCAGCTCTAACTCCCTTCTAACTACCACTTCTTCGGTTCAGTGAGATATGCTGGATTCTAAACGGAGAAGCTTCTCTGACGCTTTTTCACAGAGATTTTGAAACTGAAATCTCCCATGCCGTTTCCACCATAGGCAGCAATGGGCTTCCCCATAGAACTTGCCAACCTGAATTCCTACAGGCTAGATGTGAGAGGCACATTCTGCTGCTTCCTCCCTTAGAGTTAAACTTGCTTCAGAAAGCTCAACCTCCGGGGAGTTTGTTTGGCAGAGATATAGAACACACTTTTCCAAGCCTGTTGGAAGGCATTTGCAGTTTCATTTCGCGTCTAATTTCCCAAACCAAACTGCTTGCAGCTCTAACTCCCTTCTAACTACCACTTCTTCGGTTCAGTGAGATATGCTGGATTCTAAACGGAGAAGCTTCTCTGACGCTTTTTCACAGAGATTTTGAAACTGAAATTTCCAAACCCGTTTCCAACGAAGGCGCCTATGGGCTTCCCCATAGAACTTGCCAACCTGAATTCCTACAGGCTAGATGTGAGAGGCACATTCTGCTGCTTCCTCCCTTAGAGTTAAACTAGCTTCTGAAAGCTCAACCTCCGGGGAGTCTGTTTGGCAGAGATATAGAACACACTTTTCCAAGCCTGTTGGAAGGCATTTGCAGTTTCATTTCGCGTCTAATTTCCCAAACCAAACTGCTTGCAGCTCTAACTGCCTTCTAACTACCACTTCTTCGGTTCAGTGAGATATGCTGGATTCTAAACGGAGAAGCTTTTCTGACGCTTTTTCACAGAGATTTTTGAAACTGAAATTTCCAAACCCGTTTCCAACGAAGGCGCCAATGGGCTTCCCCATAGAATTTGCCAACCTGAATTCCTACAGGCTAGATGTGAGAGGCACATTCTGCTGCTTCCTCCCTTAGAGATAAACTAGCTTCTGAAAGCTCAACCTCCGGGGAGTTTGTTTGGCAGAGATATAGAACACACTTTTCCAAGCCTGTTGGAAGGCATTTGCAGTTTCATTTCGCGTCTAATTTCCCAAACCAAACTGCTTGCAGCTCTAACTCCCTTCTAACTACCACTTCTTCGGTTCAGTGAGATATGCTGGATTCTAAACGGAGAAGCTTCTCTGACGCTTTTTCACAGAGATTTTGAAACTGAAATCTCCCATGCCGTTTCCACCATAGGCAGCAATGGGCTTCCCCATAGAACTTGCCAACCTGAATTCCTACAGGCTAGATGTGAGAGGCACATTCTGCTGCTTCCTCCCTTAGAGTTAAACTTGCTTCTGAAAGCTCAACCTCCGGGGAGTTTGTTTGGCAGAGATATAGAACACACTTTTCCAAGCCTGTTGGAAGGCCTTTGCAGTGTCATTTCGCGTCTAAATTCCCAAACCAAACTGCTTGCAGCTCTAACTCCCTTCTAACTACCACTTCTTCGGTTCAGTGAGATATGCTGGATTCTAAACGGAGAAGCTTCTCTGACGCTTTTTCACAGAGATTTTGAAACTGAAATCTCCCATGCCGTTTCCACCATAGGCAGCAATGGGCTTCCCCATAGAACTTGCCAACCTGAATTCCTACAGGCTAGATGTGAGAGGCACATTCTGCTGCTTCCTCCCTTAGAGTTAAACTTGCTTCTGAAAGCTCAACCTCCGGGGAGTTTGTTTGGCAGAGATATAGAACACATTTTTCCAAGCCTGTTGGAAGGCATTTGCAGTTTCATTTCGCGTCTAATTTCCCAAAGCAAACTGCTTGCAGCTCTAACTCCCATCTAACTACCACTTCTTCGGTTCAGTGAGATATGCTGGATTCTAAACGGAGAAGCTTCTCTGACGCTTTTTCACAGAGATTTTGAAACTGAAATTTCCAAACCCGTTTCCAACGAAGGCGCCAATGGGCTTCCCCATAGAACTTGCCAACCTGAATTCCTACAGGCTAGATGTGAGAGGCACATTCTGCTGCTCCCTCCCTAACAGTTAAGCTTGCTTCTGAAAGCTCAAACTCCGGGGACTCTGTTTGGAGGAGATATAGAACACACTTTTCCAAGCCTGTTGCAAGGCCTTTGCAGTGTCATTTCGCATCTAATTTCCCAAACCAAACTGCTTGCAGCTCTAACTCCCTTCTAACTACCACTTCTTCGGTTCAGTGAGATATGCTGGATTCTAAACGGAGAAGCTTCTCTGACGCTTTTTCACAGAGATTTTGAAACTGAAATCTCCCATGCCGTTTCCACCATAGGCAGCAATGGGCTTCCCCATAGAACTTGCCAACCTGAATTCCTAAAGGCTAGATGTGAGAGGCACATTCTGCTGCTTCCTCCCTTAGAGTTAAACTTGCTTCAGAAAGCTCAACCTCCGGGGAGTTTGTTTGGCAGAGATATAGAACACACTTTTCCAAGCCTGTTGGAAGGCATTTGCAGTTTCATTTCGCGTCTAATTTCCCAAACCAAACTGCTTGCAGCTCTAACTGCCTTCTAACTACCACTTCTTCGGTTCAGTGAGATATGCTGGATTCTAAACGGAGAAGCTTCTCTGACGCTTTTTCACAGAGATTTTGAAACTGAAATCTCCCATGCCGTTTCCACCATAGGCAGCAATGGGCTTCCCCATAGAACTTGCCAACCTGAATTCCTACAGGCTAGATGTGAGAGGCACATTCTGCTGCTTCCTCCCTTAGAGTTAAACTTGCTTCTGAAAGCTCAACCTCCGGGGAGTTTGTTTGGCAGAGATATAGAACACATTTTTCCAAGCCTGTTGGAAGGCATTTGCAGTTTCATTTCGCGTCTAATTTCCCAAACCAAACTGCTTGCAGCTCTAACTCCCATCTAACTACCACTTCTTCGGTTCAGTGAGATATGCTGGATTCTAAACGGAGAAGCTTCTCTGACGCTTTTTCACAGAGATTTTGAAACTGAAATTTCCAAACCCGTTTCCAACGAAGGCGCCAATGGGCTTCCCCATAGAACTTGCCAACCTGAATTCCTACAGGCTAGATGAGAGAGGCACATTCTGCTGCTTCCTCCCTTAGAGTTAAACTAGCTTCTGAAAGCTCAACCTCCGGGGAGTTTGTTTGGCAGAGATATAGAACACACTTTTCCAAGCCTGTTGGAAGGCATTTGCAGTTTCATTTCGCGTCTAATTTCCCAAACCAAACTGCTTGCAGCTCTAACTGCCTTCTAACTACCACTTCTTCGGTTCAGTGAGATATGCTGGATTCTAAACGGAGAAGCTTCTCTGACGCTTTTTCACAGAGATTTTGAAACTGAAATCTCCCATGCCGTTTCCACCATAGGCAGCAATGGGCTTCCCCATAGAACTTGCCATCCTGAATTCCTAAAGGCTAGATGTGAGAGGCACATTCTGCTGCTTCCTCCCTTAGAGTTAAACTTGCTTCAGAAAGCTCAACCTCCGGGGAGTTTGTTTGGCAGAGATATAGAACACACTTTTCCAAGCCTGTTGGAAGGCATTTGCAGTTTCATTTCGCGTCTAATTTCCCAAACCAAACTGCTTGCAGCTCTAACTCCCTTCTAACTACCACTTCTTCGGTTCAGTGAGATATGCTGGATTCTAAACGGAGAAGCTTCTCTGACGCTTTTTCACAGAGATTTTGAAACTGAAATTTCCAAACCCGTTTCCAACGAAGGCGCCTATGGGCTTCCCCATAGAACTTGCCAACCTGAATTCCTACAGGCTAGATGTGAGAGGCACATTCTGCTGCTTCCTCCCTTAGAGTTAAACTAGCTTCTGAAAGCTCAACCTCCGGGGAGTTTGTTTGGCAGAGATATAGAACACACTTTTCCAAGCCTGTTGGAAGGCATTTGCAGTTTCATTTCGCGTCTAATTTCCCAAACCAAACTGCTTGCAGCTCTAACTCCCTTCTAACTACCACTTCTTCGGTTCAGTGAGATATGATGGATTCTAAACGGAGAAGCTTCTCTGACGCTTTTTCACAGAGATTTTGAAACTGAAATCTCCCATGCCGTTTCCACCATAGGCAGCAATGGGCTTCCCCATAGAACTTGCCAACCTGAATTCCTACAGGCTAGATGTGAGAGGCACATTCTGCTGCTTCCTCCCTTAGAGTTAAACTAGCTTCTGAATGCTCAACCTCCGGGGAGTTTGTTTGGCAGAGATATAGAACACACTTTTCCAAGCCTGTTGGAAGGCATTTGCAGTTTCATTTCGCGTCTAATTTCCCAAACCAAACTGCTTGCAGCTCTAACTGCCTTCTAACTACCACTTCTTCGGTTCAGTGAGATATGCTGGATTCTAAACGGAGAAGCTTCTCTGACGCTTTTTCACAGAGATTTTGAAACTGAAATTTCCAAACCCGTTTCCAACGAAGGCGCCAATGGGCTTCCCCATAGAACTTGCCAACCTGAATTCCTACAGGCTAGATGTGAGAGGCACATTCTGCTGCTTCCTCCCTTAGAGTTAAACTAGCTTCTGAAAGCTCAACCTCCGGGGAGTTTGTTTGGCAGAGATATAGAACACACTTTTCCAAGCCTGTTGGAAGGCATTTGCAGTTTCATTTCGCGTCTAATTTCCCAAACCAAACTGCTTGCAGCTCTAACTCCCTTCTAACTACCACTTCTTCGGTTCAGTGAGATATGCTGGATTCTAAACGGAGAAGCTTCTCTGACGCTTTTTCACAGAGATTTTGAAACTGAAATCTCCCATGCCGTTTCCACCATAGGCAGCAATGGGCTTCCCCATAGAACTTGCCAACCTGAATTCCTACAGGCTAGATGTGAGAGGCACATTCTGCTGCTTCCTCCCTTAGAGTTAAACTTGCTTCTGAAAGCTCAACCTCCGGGGAGTTTGTTTGGCAGAGATATAGAACACACTTTTCCAAGCCTGTTGGAAGGCATTTGCAGTTTCATTTCGCGTCTAATTTCCCAAACCAAACTGCTTGCAGCTCTAACTGCCTTCTAACTACCACTTCTTCGGTTCAGTGAGATATGCTGGATTCTAAACGGAGAAGCTTCTCTGACGCTTTTTCACAGAGATTTTGAAACTGAAATCTCCCATGCCGTTTCCACCATAGGCAGCAATGGGCTTCCCCATAGAACTTGCCAACCTGAATTCCTACAGGCTAGATGTGAGAGGCACATTCTGCTGCTTCCTCCCTTAGAGTTAAACTTGCTTCTGAAAGCTCAACCTCCGGGGAGTTTGTTTGGCAGAGATATAGAACACACTTTTCCAAGCCTGTTGGAAGGCATTTGCAGTTTCATTTCGCGTCTAATTTCCTAAAGCAAACTGATTGCAGCTCTAACTCCCATCTAACTACCACTTCTTCGGTTCAGTGAGATATGCTGGATTCTAAACGGAGAAGCTTCTCTGACGCTTTTTCACAGAGATTTTGAAACTGAAATTTCCAAACCCGTTTCCAACGAAGGCGCCTATGGGCTTCCCCATAGAACTTGCCAACCTGAATTCCTACAGGCTAGATGTGAGAGGCACATTCTGCTGCTTCCTCCCTTAGAGTTAAACTAGCTTCTGAAAGCTCAACCTCCGGGGAGTTTGTTTGGCAGAGATATAGAACACACTTTTCCAAGCCTGTTGGAAGGCATTTGCAGTTTCATTTCGCGTCTAATTTCCCAAACCAAACTGCTTGCAGCTCTAACTCCCTTCTAACTACCACTTCTTCGGTTCAGTGAGATATGCTGGATTCTAAACGGAGAAGCTTCTCTGACGCTTTTTCACAGAGATTTTGAAACTGAAATCTCCCATGCCGTTTCCACCATAGGCAGCAATGGGCTTCCCCATAGAACTTGCCAACCTGAATTCCTACAGGCTAGATGTGAGAGGCACATTCTGCTGCTTCCTCCCTTAGAGTTAAACTTGCTTCTGAAAGCTCAACCTCCGGGGAGTTTGTTTGGCAGAGATATAGAACACACTTTTCCAAGCCTGTTGGAAGGCATTTGCAGTTTCATTTTGCGTCTAATTTCCCAAACCAAACTGCTTGCAGCTCTAACTCCCTTCTAACTACCACTTCTTCGGTTCAGTGAGATATGCTGGATTCTAAACGGAGAAGCTTCTCTGACGCTTTTTCACAGAGATTTTGAAACTGAAATTTCCAAACCCGTTTCCAACGAAGGCGCGTATGGGCTTCCCCATAGAACTTGCCAACCTGAATTCCTACAGGCTAGATGTGAGAGGCACATTCTGCTGCTTCCTCCCTTAGAGTTAAACTAGCTTCTGAAAGCTCAACCTCCGGGGAGTTTGTTTGGCAGAGATATAGAACACACTTTTCCAAGCCTGTTGGAAGGCATTTGCAGTTTCATTTCGCGTCTAATTTCCCAAACCAAACTGCTTGAAGCTCTAACTGCCTTCTAACTACCACTTCTTCGGTTCAGTGAGATATGCTGGATTCTAAACGGAGAAGCTTCTCTGACGCTTTTTCACAGAGATTTTGAAACTGAAATTTCCAAACCCGTTTCCAACGAAGGCGCCAATGGGCTTCCCCATAGAACTTGCCAACCTGAATTCCTACAGGCTAGATGTGAGAGGCACATTCTGCTGCTTCCTCCCTTAGAGTTAAACTTGCTTCTGAAAGCTCAACCTCCGGGGAGTTTGTTTGGCAGAGATATAGAACACACTTTTCCAAGCCTGTTGGAAGGCATTTGCAGTTTCATTTCGCGTCTAATTTCCCAAACCAAACTGCTTGCAGCTCTAACTCCCTTCTAACTACCACTTCTTCGGTTCAGTGAGATATGATGGATTCTAAACGGAGAAGCTTCTCTGACGCTTTTTCACAGAGATTTTGAAACTGAAATCTCCCATGCCGTTTCCACCATAGGCAGCAATGGGCTTCCCCATAGAACTTGCCAACCTGAATTCCTACAGGCTAGATGTGAGAGGCACATTCTGCTGCTTCCTCCCTTAGAGTTAAACTAGCTTCTGAATGCTCAACCTCCGGGGAGTTTGTTTGGCAGAGATATAGAACACACTTTTCCAAGCCTGTTGGAAGGCATTTGCAGTTTCATTTCGCGTCTAATTTCCCAAACCAAACTGCTTGCAGCTCTAACTGCCTTCTAACTACCACTTCTTCGGTTCAGTGAGATATGCTGGATTCTAAACGGAGAAGCTTCTCTGACGCTTTTTCACAGAGATTTTGAAACTGAAATTTCCAAACCCGTTTCCAACGAAGGCGCCAATGGGCTTCCCCATAGAACTTGCCAACCTGAATTCCTACAGGCTAGATGTGAGAGGCACATTCTGCTGCTTCCTCCCTTAGAGTTAAACTAGCTTCTGAAAGCTCAACCTCCGGGGAGTTTGTTTGGCAGAGATATAGAACACACTTTTCCAAGCCTGTTGGAAGGCATTTGCAGTTTCATTTCGCGTCTAATTTCCCAAACCAAACTGCTTGCAGCTCTAACTCCCTTCTAACTACCACTTCTTCGGTTCAGTGAGATATGCTGGATTCTAAACGGAGAAGCTTCTCTGACGCTTTTTCACAGAGATTTTGAAACTGAAATCTCCCATGCCGTTTCCACCATAGGCAGCAATGGGCTTCCCCATAGAACTTGCCAACCTGAATTCCTACAGGCTAGATGTGAGAGGCACATTCTGCTGCTTCCTCCCTTATAGTTAAACTTGCTTCTGAAAGCTCAACCTCCGGGGAGTTTGTTTGGCAGAGATATAGAACACACTTTTCCAAGCCTGTTGGAAGGCATTTGCAGTTTCATTTCGCGTCTAATTTCCCAAACCAAACTGCTTGCAGCTCTAACTCCCTTCTAACTACCACTTCTTCGGTTCAGTGAGATATGCTGGATTCTAAACGGAGAAGCTTCTCTGACGCTTTTTCACAGAGATTTTGAAACTGAAATCTCCCATGCCGTTTCCACCATAGGCAGCAATGGGCTTACCCATAGAACTTGCCAACCTGAATTCCTACAGGCTAGATGTGAGAGGCACATTCTGCTGCTTCCTCCCTTAGAGTTAAACTTGCTTCTGAAAGCTCAACCTCCGGGGAGTTTGTTTGGCAGAGATATAGAACACACTTTTCCAAGCCTGTTGGAAGGCATTTGCAGTTTCATTTCGCGTCTAATTTCCTAAAGCAAACTGATTGCAGCTCTAACTCCCATCTAACTACCACTTCTTCGGTTCAGTGAGATATGCTGGATTCTAAACGGAGAAGCTTCTCTGACGCTTTTTCACAGAGATTTTGAAACTGAAATTTCCAAACCCGTTTCCAACGAAGGCGCCTATGGGCTTCCCCATAGAACTTGCCAACCTGAATTCCTACAGGCTAGATGTGAGAGGCACATTCTGCTGCTTCCTCCCTTAGAGTTAAACTAGCTTCTGAAAGCTCAACCTCCGGGGAGTTTGTTTGGCAGAGATATAGAACACACTTTTCCAAGCCTGTTGGAAGGCATTTGCAGTTTCATTTCGCGTCTAATTTCCCAAACCAAACTGCTTGCAGCTCTAACTGCCTTCTAACTACCACTTCTTCGGTTCAGTGAGATATGCTGGATTCTAAACGGAGAAGCTTCTCTGACGCTTTTTCACAGAGATTTTGAAACTGAAATCTCCCATGCCGTTTCCACCATAGGCAGCAATGGGCTTCCCCATAGAACTTGCCATCCTGAATTCCTAAAGGCTAGATGTGAGAGGGACATTCTGCTGCTTCCTCCCTTAGAGTTAAACTTGCTTCAGAAAGCTCAACCTCCGGGGAGTTTGTTTGGCAGAGATATAGAACACACTTTTCCAAGCCTGTTGGAAGGCATTTGCAGTTTCATTTCGCGTCTAATTTCCCAAACCAAACTGCTTGCAGCTCTAACTCCCTTCTAACTACCACTTCTTCGGTTCAGTGAGATATGCTGGATTCTAAACGGAGAAGCTTCTCTGACGCTTTTTCACAGAGATTTTGAAACTGAAATTTCCAAACCCGTTTCCAACGAAGGCGCCTATGGGCTTCCCCATAGAACTTGCCAACCTGAATTCCTACAGGCTAGATGTGAGAGGCACATTCTGCTGCTTCCTCCCTTAGAGTTAAACTAGCTTCTGAAAGCTCAACCTCCGGGGAGTTTGTTTGGCAGAGATATAGAACACACTTTTCCAAGCCTGTTGGAAGGCATTTGCAGTTTCATTTCGCGTCTAATTTCCCAAACCAAACTGCTTGCAGCTCTAACTCCCTTCTAACTACCACTTCTTCGGTTCAGTGAGATATGCTGGATTCTAAACGGAGAAGCTTCTCTGACGCTTTTTCACAGAGATTTTGAAACTGAAATCTCCCATGCCGTTTCCACCATAGGCAGCAATGGGCTTCCCCATAGAACTTGCCAACCTGAATTCCTACAGGCTAGATGTGAGAGGCACATTCTGCTGCTTCCTCCCTTAGAGTTAAACTTGCTTCTGAAAGCTCAACCTCCGGGGAGTTTGTTTGGCAGAGATATAGAACACACTTTTCCAAGCCTGTTGGAAGGCATTTGCAGTTTCATTTTGAGTTTAATTTCCCAAACCAAACTGCTTGCAGCTCTAACTCCCTTCTAACTACCACTTCTTCGGTTCAGTGAGATATGCTGGATTCTAAACGGAGAAGCTTCTCTGACGCTTTTTCACAGAGATTTTGAAACTGAAATCTCCCATGCCGTTTCCACCATAGGCAGCAATGGGCTTCCCCATAGAACTTGCCAACCTGAATTCCTACAGGCTAGATGTGAGAGGCACATTCTGCTGCTTCCTCCCTTAGAGTTAAACTTGCTTCTGAAAGCTCAACCTCCGGGGAGTTTGTTTGGCAGAGATATAGAACACACTTTTCCAAGCCTGTTGGAAGGCATTTGCAGTGTCATTTCGCGTCTAATTTCCCAAACCAAACTGCTTGCAGCTCTAACTCCCTTCTAACTACCACTTCTTCGGTTCAGTGAGATATGCTGGATTCTAAACGGAGAAGCTTCTCTGACGCTTTTTCACAGAGATTTTGAAACTGAAATTTCCAAACCCGTTTCCAACGAAGGCGCCTATGGGCTTCCCCATAGAACTTGCCAACCTGAATTCCTACAGGCTAGATGTGAGAGGCACATTCTGCTGCTTCCTCCCTTAGAGTTAAACTAGCTTCTGAAAGCTCAACCTCCGGGGAGTTTGTTTGGCAGAGATATAGAACACACTTTTCCAAGCCTGTTGGAAGGCATTTGCAGTTTCATTTCGCGTCTAATTTCCCAAACCAAACTGCTTGAAGCTCTAACTGCCTTCTAACTACCACTTCTTCGGTTCAGTGAGATATGCTGGATTCTAAACGGAGAAGCTTCCCTGACGCTTTTTCACAGAGATTTTGAAACTGAAATTTCCAAACCCGTTTCCAAAGAAGGCGCCAATGGGCTTCCCCATAGAACTTGCCAACCTGAATTCCTACAGGCTAGATGTGAGAGGCACATTCTGCTGCTCCCTCCCTAACAGTTAAGCTTGCTTCTGAAAGCTCAACCTCCGGGGACTCTGTTTGGCAGAGATATAGAACACACTTTTCCAAGCCTGTTGCAAGGCCTTTGCAGTGTCATTTCGCATCTAATTTCCCAAACCAAACTGCTTGCAGCTCTAACTCCCTTCTAACTACCACTTCTTCGGTTCAGTGAGATATGCTGGATTCTAAACGGAGAAGCTTCTCTGACGCTTTTTCACAGAGATTTTGAAACTGAAATCTCCCATGCCGTTTCCACCATAGGCAGCAATGGGCTTCCCCATAGAACTTGCCAACCTGAATTCCTAAAGGCTAGATGTGAGAGGCACATTCTGCTGCTTCCTCCCTTAGAGTTAAACTTGCTTCAGAAAGCTCAACCTCCGGGGAGTTTGTTTGGCAGAGATATAGAACACACTTTTCCAAGCCTGTTGGAAGGCATTTGCAGTTTCATTTCGCGTCTAATTTCCCAAACCAAACTGCTTGCAGCTCTAACTCCCTTCTAACTACCACTTCTTCGGTTCAGTGAGATATGCTGGATTCTAAACGGAGAAGCTTCTCTGACGCTTTTTCACAGAGATTTTGAAACTGAAATTTCCAAACCCGTTTCCAACGAAGGCGCCTATGGGCTTCCCCATAGAACTTGCCAACCTGAATTCCTACAGGCTAGATGTGAGAGGCACATTCTGCTGCTTCCTCCCTTAGAGTTAAACTTGCTTCTGAAAGCTCAACCTCCGGGGAGTTTGTTTGGCAGAGATATAGAACACACTTTTCCAAGCCTGTTGGAAGGCATTTGCAGTTTCATTTCGCGTCTAATTTCCCAAACCAAACTGCTTGCAGCTCTAACTCCCTTCTAACTACCACTTCTTCGGTTCAGTGAGATATGCTGGATTCTAAACGGAGAAGCTTCTCTGACGCTTTTTCACAGAGATTTTGAAACTGAAATCTCCCATGCCGTTTCCACCATAGGCAGCAATGGGCTTCCCCATAGAACTTGCCAACCTGAATTCCTACAGGCTAGATGTGAGAGGCACATTCTGCTGCTTCCTCCCTTAGAGTTAAACTTGCTTCTGAAAGCTCAACCTCCGGGGAGTTTGTTTGGCAGAGATATAGAACACACTTTTCCAAGCCTGTTGGAAGGCATTTGCAGTTTCATTTCGCGTCTAATTTCCCAAAGCAAACTGCTTGCAGCTCTAACTCCCATCTAACTACCACTTCTTCGGTTCAGTGAGATATGCTGGATTCTAAACGGAGAAGCTTCTCTGACGCTTTTTCACAGAGATTTTGAAACTGAAATTTCCAAACCCGTTTCCAACGAAGGCGCCAATGGGCTTCCCCATAGAACTTGCCAACCTGAATTCCTACAGGCTAGATGTGAGAGGCACATTCTGCTGCTCCCTCCCTAACAGTTAAGCTTGCTTCTGAAAGCTCAAACTCCGGGGACTCTGTTTGGCAGAGATATAGAACACACTTTTCCAAGCCTGTTGCAAGGCCTTTGCAGTGTCATTTCGCATCTAATTTCCCAAACCAAACTGCTTGCAGCTCTAACTCCCTTCTAACTACCACTTCTTCGGTTCAGTGAGATATGCTGGATTCTAAACGGAGAAGCTTCTCTGACGCTTTTTCACAGAGATTTTGAAACTGAAATCTCCCATGCCGTTTCCACCATAGGCAGCAATGGGCTTCCCCATAGAACTTGCCAACCTGAATTCCTAAAGGCTAGATGTGAGAGGCACATTCTGCTGCTTCCTCCCTTAGAGTTAAACTTGCTTCTGAAAGCTCAACCTCCGGGGAGTTTGTTTGGCAGAGATATAGAACACACTTTTCCAAGCCTGTTGGAAGGCATTTGCAGTTTCATTTCGCGTCTAATTTCCCAAACCAAACTGCTTGCAGCTCTAACTCCCTTCTAACTACCACTTCTTCGGTTCAGTGAGATATGCTGGATTCTAAACGGAGAAGCTTCTCTGACGCTTTTTCAGAGATTTTGAAACTGAAATTTCCAAACCCGTTTCCAACGAAGGCGCCTATGGGCTTCCCCATAGAACTTGCCAACCTGAATTCCTACAGGCTAGATGTGAGAGGCACATTCTGCTGCTTCCTCCCTTAGAGTTAAACTAGCTTCTGAAAGCTCAACCTCCGGGGAGTTTGTTTGGCAGAGATATAGAACACACTTTTCCAAGCCTGTTGGAAGGCATTTGCAGTTTCATTTCGCGTCTAATTTCCCAAACCAAACTGCTTGCAGCTCTAACTCCCTTCTAACTACCACTTCTTCGGTTCAGTGAGATATGCTGGATTCTAAACGGAGAAGCTTCTCTGACGCTTTTTCACAGAGATTTTGAAACTGAAATCTCCCATGCCGTTTCCACCATAGGCAGCAATGGGCTTCCCCATAGAACTTGCCAACCTGAATTCCTACAGGCTAGATGTGAGAGGCACATTCTGCTGCTTCCTCCCTTAGAGTTAAACTAGCTTCTGAAAGCTCAACCTCCGGGGAGTTTGTTTGGCAGAGATATAGAACACACTTTTCCAAGCCTGTTGGAAGGCATTTGCAGTTTCATTTCGCGTCTAATTTCCCAAAGCAAACTGCTTGCAGCTCTAACTGCCTTCTAACTACCACTTCTTCGGTTCAGTGAGATATGCTGGATTCTAAACGGAGAAGCTTCTCTGACGCTTTTTCACAGAGATTTTGAAACTGAAATTTCCAAACCCGTTTCCAACGAAGGCGCCAATGGGCTTCCCCATAGAACTTGCCAACCTGAATTCCTACAGGCTAGATGTGAGAGGCACATTCTGCTGCTTCCTCCCTTAGAGTTAAACTAGCTTCTGAAAGCTCAACCTCCGGGGAGTTTGTTTGGCAGAGATATAGAACACACTTTTCCAAGCCTGTTGGAAGGCATTTGCAGTTTCATTTCGCGTCTAATTTCCCAAACCAAACTGCTTGCAGCTCTAACTCCCTTCTAACTACCACTTCTTCGGTTCAGTGAGATATGCTGGATTCTAAACGGAGAAGCTTCTCTGACGCTTTTTCACAGAGATTTTGAAACTGAAATCTCCCATGCCGTTTCCACCATAGGCAGCAATGGGCTTCCCCATAGAACTTGCCAACCTGAATTCCTACAGGCTAGATGTGAGAGGCACATTCTGCTGCTTCCTCCCTTAGAGTTAAACTTGCTTCTGAAAGCTCAACCTCCGGGGAGTTTGTTTGGCAGAGATATAGAACACACTTTTCCAAGCCTGTTGGAAGGCATTTGCAGTTTCATTTCGCGTCTAATTTCCCAAACCAAACTGCTTGCAGCTCTAACTCCCTTCTAACTACCACTTCTTCGGTTCAGTGAGATATGCTGGATTCTAAACGGAGAAGCTTCTCTGACGCTTTTTCACAGAGATTTTGAAACTGAAATCTCCCATGCCGTTTCCACCATAGGCAGCAATGGGCTTCCCCATAGAACTTGCCAACCTGAATTCCTACAGGCTAGATGTGAGAGGCACATTCTGCTGCTTCCTCCCTAACAGTTAAGCTTGCTTCTGAAAGCTCAACCTCCGGGGACTCTGTTTGGCAGAGATATAGAACACAATTTTCCAAGCCTGTTGGAAGGAATTTGCAGTTTCATTTCGCGTCTAATTTCCCAAACCAAACTGCTTGCAGCTCTAACTCCCTTCTAACTACCACTTCTTCGGTTCAGTGAGATATGCTGGATTCTAAACGGAGAAGCTTCTCTGACGCTTTTTCACAGAGATTTTGAAACTGAAATCTCCCATGCCGTTTTCACCATAGGCAGCAATGGGCTTCCCCATAGAACTTGCCAACCTGAATTCCTACAGGCTAGATGTGAGAGGCACATTCTGCTGCTTCCTCCCTTAGAGTTAAACTAGCTTCTGAAAGCTCAACCTCCGGGGAGTTTGTTTCGCAGAGATATAGAACACACTTTTCCAAGCCTGTTGGAAGGCATTTGTAGTTTCATTTCGCGTCTAATTTCCCAAACCAAACTGCTTGCAGCTCTAACTCCCTTCTAACTACCACTTCTTCGGTTCAGTGAGATATGCTGGATTCTAAACGGAGAAGCTTCTCTGACGCTTTTTCACAGAGATTTTGAAACTGAAATCTCCCATGTCGTTTCCACCAAAGGCAGCAATGGGCTTCCCCATAGAACTTGCCAACCTGAATTCCTACAGGCTAGATGTGAGAGGCACATTGTGCTGCTTCCTCCCTTAGAGTTAAACTTGCTTCTGAAAGCTCAACCTCCGGGGAGTTTGTTTGGCAGAGATATAGAACACACTTTTCCAAGCCTGTTGGAAGGCATTTGCAGTTTCATTTCGCGTCTAATTTCCCAAACCAAACTGCTTGCAGCTCTAACTGCCTTCTAACTACCACTTCTTCGGTTCAGTGAGATATGCTGGATTCTAAACGGAGAAGCTTCTCTGACGCTTTTTCACAGAGATTTTGAAACTGAAATTTCCAAACCCGTTTCCAACGAAGGCGCCAATGGGCTTCCCCATAGAACTTGCCAACCTGAATTCCTACAGGCTAGATGTGAGAGGCACATTCTGCTGCTCCCTCCCTAACAGTTAAGCTTGCTTCTGAAAGCTCAAACTCCGGGGACTCTGTTTGGCAGAGATATAGAACACACTTTTCCAAGCCTGTTGCAAGGCCTTTGCAGTGTCATTTCGCATCTAATTTCCCAAACCAAACTGCTTGCAGCTCTAACTCCCTTCTAACTACCACTTCTTCGGTTCAGTGAGATATGCTGGATTCTAAACGGAGAAGCTTCTCTGACGCTTTTTCACAGAGATTTTGAAACTGAAATCTCCCATGCCGTTTCCACCATAGGCAGCAATGGGCTTCCCCATAGAACTTGCCAACCTGAATTCCTAAAGGCTAGATGTGAGAGGCACATTCTGCTGCTTCCTCCCTTAGAGTTAAACTTGCTTCTGAAAGCTCAACCTCCGGGGAGTTTGTTTGGCAGAGATATAGAACACACTTTTCCAAGCCTGTTGGAAGGCATTTGCAGTTTCATTTCGCGTCTAATTTCCCAAACCAAACTGCTTGCAGCTCTAACTCCCTTCTAACTACCACTTCTTCGGTTCAGTGAGATATGCTGGATTCTAAACGGAGAAGCTTCTCTGACGCTTTTTCAGAGATTTTGAAACTGAAATTTCCAAACCCGTTTCCAACGAAGGCGCCTATGGGCTTCCCCATAGAACTTGCCAACCTGAATTCCTACAGGCTAGATGTGAGAGGCACATTCTGCTGCTTCCTCCCTTAGAGTTAAACTAGCTTCTGAAAGCTCAACCTCCGGGGAGTTTGTTTGGCAGAGATATAGAACACACTTTTCCAAGCCTGTTGGAAGGCATTTGCAGTTTCATTTCGCGTCTAATTTCCCAAACCAAACTGCTTGCAGCTCTAACTCCCTTCTAACTACCACTTCTTCGGTTCAGTGAGATATGCTGGATTCTAAACGGAGAAGCTTCTCTGACGCTTTTTCACAGAGATTTTGAAACTGAAATCTCCCATGCCGTTTCCACCATAGGCAGCAATGGGCTTCCCCATAGAACTTGCCAACCTGAATTCCTACAGGCTAGATGTGAGAGGCACATTCTGCTGCTTCCTCCCTTAGAGTTAAACTTGCTTCTGAAAGCTCAACCTCCGGGGAGTTTGTTTGGCAGAGATATAGAACACACTTTTCCAAGCCTGTTGGAAGGCATTTGCAGTTTCATTTCGCGTCTAATTTCCCAAACCAAACTGCTTGCAGCTCTAACTCCCTTCTAACTACCACTTCTTCGGTTCAGTGAGATATGCTGGATTCTAAACGGAGAAGCTTCTCTGACGCTTTTTCACAGAGATTTTGAAACTGAAATCTCCCATGCCGTTTCCACCATAGGCAGCAATGGGCTTCCCCATAGAACTTGCCAACCTGAATTCCTACAGGCTAGATGTGAGAGGCACATTCTGCTGCTTCCTCCCTTAGAGTTAAACTAGCTTCTGAAAGCTCAACCTCCGGGGAGTTTGTTTGGCAGAGATATAGAACACACTTTTCCAAGCCTGTTGGAAGGCATTTGCAGTTTCATTTCGCGTCTAATTTCCCAAAGCAAACTGCTTGCAGCTCTAACTGCCTTCTAACTACCACTTCTTCGGTTCAGTGAGATATGCTGGATTCTAAACGGAGAAGCTTCTCTGACGCTTTTTCACAGAGATTTTGAAACTGAAATTTCCAAACCCGTTTCCAACGAAGGCGCCAATGGGCTTCCCCATAGAACTTGCCAACCTGAATTCCTACAGGCTAGATGTGAGAGGCACATTCTGCTGCTTCCTCCCTTAGAGTTAAACTAGCTTCTGAAAGCTCAACCTCCGGGGAGTTTGTTTGGCAGAGATATAGAACACACTTTTCCAAGCCTGTTGGAAGGCATTTGCAGTTTCATTTCGCGTCTAATTTCCCAAACCAAACTGCTTGCAGCTCTAACTCCCTTCTAACTACCACTTCTTCGGTTCAGTGAGATATGCTGGATTCTAAACGGAGAAGCTTCTCTGACGCTTTTTCACAGAGATTTTGAAACTGAAATCTCCCATGCCGTTTCCACCATAGGCAGCAATGGGCTTCCCCATAGAACTTGCCAACCTGAATTCCTACAGGCTAGATGTGAGAGGCACATTCTGCTGCTTCCTCCCTTAGAGTTAAACTTGCTTCTGAAAGCTCAACCTCCGGGGAGTTTGTTTGGCAGAGATATAGAACACACTTTTCCAAGCCTGTTGGAAGGCATTTGCAGTTTCATTTCGCGTCTAATTTCCCAAACCAAACTGCTTGCAGCTCTAACTCCCTTCTAACTACCACTTCTTCGGTTCAGTGAGATATGCTGGATTCTAAACGGAGAAGCTTCTCTGACGCTTTTTCACAGAGATTTTGAAACTGAAATCTCCCATGCCGTTTCCACCATAGGCAGCAATGGGCTTCCCCATAGAACTTGCCAACCTGAATTCCTACAGGCTAGATGTGAGAGGCACATTCTGCTGCTTCCTCCCTAACAGTTAAGCTTGCTTCTGAAAGCTCAACCTCCGGGGACTCTGTTTGGCAGAGATATAGAACACAATTTTCCAAGCCTGTTGGAAGGAATTTGCAGTTTCATTTCGCGTCTAATTTCCCAAACCAAACTGCTTGCAGCTCTAACTCCCTTCTAACTACCACTTCTTCGGTTCAGTGAGATATGCTGGATTCTAAACGGAGAAGCTTCTCTGACGCTTTTTCACAGAGATTTTGAAACTGAAATCTCCCATGCCGTTTTCACCATAGGCAGCAATGGGCTTCCCCATAGAACTTGCCAACCTGAATTCCTACAGGCTAGATGTGAGAGGCACATTCTGCTGCTTCCTCCCTTAGAGTTAAACTAGCTTCTGAAAGCTCAACCTCCGGGGAGTTTGTTTGGCAGAGATATAGAACACACTTTTCCAAGCCTGTTGGAAGGCATTTGTAGTTTCATTTCGCGTCTAATTTCCCAAACCAAACTGCTTGCAGCTCTAACTCCCTTCTAACTACCACTTCTTCGGTTCAGTGAGATATGCTGGATTCTAAACGGAGAAGCTTCTCTGACGCTTTTTCACAGAGATTTTGAAACTGAAATCTCCCATGCCGTTTCCACCAAAGGCAGCAATGGGCTTCCCCATAGAACTTGCCAACCTGAATTCCTACAGGCTAGATGTGAGAGGCACATTGTGCTGCTTCCTCCCTTAGAGTTACACTTGCTTCTGAAAGCTCAACCTCCGGGGAGTTTGTTTGGCAGAGATATAGAACACACTTTTCCAAGCCTGTTGGAAGGCATTTGCAGTTTCATTTCGCGTCTAATTTCCCAAACCAAACTGCTTGCAGCTCTAACTCCCTTCTAACTACCACTTCTTCGGTTCAGTGAGATATGCTGGATTCTAAACGGAGAAGCTTCTCTGACGCTTTTTCACAGAGATTTTGAAACTGAAATTTCCAAACCCGTTTCCAATGAAGGCGCCAATGGGCTTTCCCATAGAACTTGCCAACCTGAATTCCTACAGGCTAGATGTGAGAGGCACATTCTGCTGCTTCCTCCCTAACAGTTAAGCTTGCTTCTGAAAGCTCAACCTCCGGGGACTCTGTTTGGCCGAGATATAGAACACACTTTTCCAAGCCTGTTGGAAGGCCTTTGCAGTGTCATTTCGCATCTAATTTCCCAAACCAAACTGCTTGCAGCTCTAACTCCCTTCTAACTACCACTTCTTCGGTTCAGTGAGATATGCTGGATTCTAAACGGAGAAGCTTCTCTGACGCTTTTTCACAGAGATTTTGAAACTGAAATCTCCCATGCCGTTTCCACCGTAGGCAGCAATGGGCTTCCCCATGGAACTTGCCAACCTGAATTCCTACAGGCTAGATGTGAGAGGCACATTCTGCTGCTTCCTCCCTTAGAGTTAAACTTGCTTCTGAAAGCTCAACCTCCGGGGAGTTTGTTTGGCAGAGATAGAGAACACACTTTTCCAAGCCTGTTGGAAGGCATTTGCAGTTTCATTTCGCGTCTAATTTCCCAAACCAAACTGCTTGCAGCTCTAACTCCCTTCTAACTACCACTTCTTCGGTTCAGTGAGATATGCTGGATTCTAAACGGAGAAGCTTCTCTGACGCTTTTTCACAGAGATTTTGAAACTGAAATTTCCAAACCCGTTTCCAACGAAGGCGCCAATGGGCTTCCCCATGGAACTTGCCAACCTGAATTCCTACAGGCTAGATGTGAGAGGCACATTCTGCTGCTTCCTCCCTTAGAGTTAAACTTGCTTCTGAAAGCTCAACCTCCGGGGAGTTTGTTTGGCAGAGATATAGAACACACTTTTCCAAGCCTGTTGGAAGGCATTTGCAGTTTCATTTCGCGTCTAATTTCCCAAACCAAACTGCTTGCAGCTCTAACTCCCTTCTAACTACCACTTCTTCGGTTCAGTGAGATATGCTGGATTCTAAACGGAGAAGCTTCTCTGACGCTTTTTCACAGAGATTTTGAAACTGAAATTTCCAAACCCGTTTCCAACGAAGGCGCCAATGGGCTTCCCCATAGAACTTGCCAACCTGAATTCCTACAGGCTAGATGTGAGAGGCACATTCTGCTGCTCCCTCCCTAACAGTTAAGCTTGCTTCTGAAAGCTCAAACTCCGGGGACTCTGTTTGGCAGAGATATAGAACACACTTTTCCAAGCCTGTTGCAAGGCCTTTGCAGTGTCATTTCGCATCTAATTTCCCAAACCAAACTGCTTGCAGCTCTAACTCCCTTCTAACTACCACTTCTTCGGTTCAGTGAGATATGCTGGATTCTAAACGGAGAAGCTTCTCTGACGCTTTTTCACAGAGATTTTGAAACTGAAATCTCCCATGCCGTTTCCACCATAGGCAGCAATGGGCTTCCCCATAGAACTTGCCAACCTGAATTCCTAAAGGCTAGATGTGAGAGGCACATTCTGCTGCTTCCTCCCTTAGAGTTAAACTTGCTTCTGAAAGCTCAACCTCCGGGGAGTTTGTTTGGCAGAGATATAGAACACACTTTTCCAAGCCTGTTGGAAGGCATTTGCAGTTTCATTTCGCGTCTAATTTCCCAAACCAAACTGCTTGCAGCTCTAACTCCCTTCTAACTACCACTTCTTCGGTTCAGTGAGATATGCTGGATTCTAAACGGAGAAGCTTCTCTGACGCTTTTTCAGAGATTTTGAAACTGAAATTTCCAAACCCGTTTCCAACGAAGGCGCCTATGGGCTTCCCCATAGAACTTGCCAACCTGAATTCCTACAGGCTAGATGTGAGAGGCACATTCTGCTGCTTCCTCCCTTAGAGTTAAACTAGCTTCTGAAAGCTCAACCTCCGGGGAGTTTGTTTGGCAGAGATATAGAACACACTTTTCCAAGCCTGTTGGAAGGCATTTGCAGTTTCATTTCGCGTCTAATTTCCCAAACCAAACTGCTTGCAGCTCTAACTCCCTTCTAACTACCACTTCTTCGGTTCAGTGAGATATGCTGGATTCTAAACGGAGAAGCTTCTCTGACGCTTTTTCACAGAGATTTTGAAACTGAAATCTCCCATGCCGTTTCCACCATAGGCAGCAATGGGCTTCCCCATAGAACTTGCCAACCTGAATTCCTACAGGCTAGATGTGAGAGGCACATTCTGCTGCTTCCTCCCTTAGAGTTAAACTTGCTTCTGAAAGCTCAACCTCCGGGGAGTTTGTTTGGCAGAGATATAGAACACACTTTTCCAAGCCTGTTGGAAGGCATTTGCAGTTTCATTTCGCGTCTAATTTCCCAAACCAAACTGCTTGCAGCTCTAACTCCCTTCTAACTACCACTTCTTCGGTTCAGTGAGATATGCTGGATTCTAAACGGAGAAGCTTCTCTGACGCTTTTTCACAGAGATTTTGAAACTGAAATCTCCCATGCCGTTTCCACCATAGGCAGCAATGGGCTTCCCCATAGAACTTGCCAACCTGAATTCCTACAGGCTAGATGTGAGAGGCACATTCTGCTGCTTCCTCCCTTAGAGTTAAACTAGCTTCTGAAAGCTCAACCTCCGGGGAGTTTGTTTGGCAGAGATATAGAACACACTTTTCCAAGCCTGTTGGAAGGCATTTGCAGTTTCATTTCGCGTCTAATTTCCCAAAGCAAACTGCTTGCAGCTCTAACTGCCTTCTAACTACCACTTCTTCGGTTCAGTGAGATATGCTGGATTCTAAACGGAGAAGCTTCTCTGACGCTTTTTCACAGAGATTTTGAAACTGAAATTTCCAAACCCGTTTCCAACGAAGGCGCCAATGGGCTTCCCCATAGAACTTGCCAACCTGAATTCCTACAGGCTAGATGTGAGAGGCACATTCTGCTGCTTCCTCCCTTAGAGTTAAACTAGCTTCTGAAAGCTCAACCTCCGGGGAGTTTGTTTGGCAGAGATATAGAACACACTTTTCCAAGCCTGTTGGAAGGCATTTGCAGTTTCATTTCGCGTCTAATTTCCCAAACCAAACTGCTTGCAGCTCTAACTCCCTTCTAACTACCACTTCTTCGGTTCAGTGAGATATGCTGGATTCTAAACGGAGAAGCTTCTCTGACGCTTTTTCACAGAGATTTTGAAACTGAAATCTCCCATGCCGTTTCCACCATAGGCAGCAATGGGCTTCCCCATAGAACTTGCCAACCTGAATTCCTACAGGCTAGATGTGAGAGGCACATTCTGCTGCTTCCTCCCTTAGAGTTAAACTTGCTTCTGAAAGCTCAACCTCCGGGGAGTTTGTTTGGCAGAGATATAGAACACACTTTTCCAAGCCTGTTGGAAGGCATTTGCAGTTTCATTTCGCGTCTAATTTCCCAAACCAAACTGCTTGCAGCTCTAACTCCCTTCTAACTACCACTTCTTCGGTTCAGTGAGATATGCTGGATTCTAAACGGAGAAGCTTCTCTGACGCTTTTTCACAGAGATTTTGAAACTGAAATCTCCCATGCCGTTTCCACCATAGGCAGCAATGGGCTTCCCCATAGAACTTGCCAACCTGAATTCCTACAGGCTAGATGTGAGAGGCACATTCTGCTGCTTCCTCCCTTAGAGTTAAACTAGCTTCTGAAAGCTCAACCTCCGGGGAGTTTGTTTCGCAGAGATATAGAACACACTTTTCCAAGCCTGTTGGAAGGCATTTGTAGTTTCATTTCGCGTCTAATTTCCCAAACCAAACTGCTTGCAGCTCTAACTCCCTTCTAACTACCACTTCTTCGGTTCAGTGAGATATGCTGGATTCTAAACGGAGAAGCTTCTCTGACGCTTTTTCACAGAGATTTTGAAACTGAAATCTCCCATGCCGTTTCCACCAAAGGCAGCAATGGGCTTCCCCATAGAACTTGCCAACCTGAATTCCTACAGGCTAGATGTGAGAGGCACATTGTGCTGCTTCCTCCCTTAGAGTTACACTTGCTTCTGAAAGCTCAACCTCCGGGGAGTTTGTTTGGCAGAGATATAGAACACACTTTTCCAAGCCTGTTGGAAGGCATTTGCAGTTTCATTTCGCGTCTAATTTCCCAAACCAAACTGCTTGCAGCTCTAACTCCCTTCTAACTACCACTTCTTCGGTTCAGTGAGATATGCTGGATTCTAAACGGAGAAGCTTCTCTGACGCTTTTTCACAGAGATTTTGAAACTGAAATTTCCAAACCCGTTTCCAATGAAGGCGCCAATGGGCTTTCCCATAGAACTTGCCAACCTGAATTCCTACAGGCTAGATGTGAGAGGCACATTCTGCTGCTTCCTCCCTAACAGTTAAGCTTGCTTCTGAAAGCTCAACCTCCGGGGACTCTGTTTGGCAGAGATATAGAACACACTTTTCCAAGCCTGTTGGAAGGCCTTTGCAGTGTCATTTCGCATCTAATTTCCCAAACCAAACTGCTTGCAGCTCTAACTCCCTTCTAACTACCACTTCTTCGGTTCAGTGAGATATGCTGGATTCTAAACGGAGAAGCTTCTCTGACGCTTTTTCACAGAGATTTTGAAACTGAAATCTCCCATGCCGTTTCCACCGTAGGCAGCAATGGGCTTCCCCATGGAACTTGCCAACCTGAATTCCTACAGGCTAGATGTGAGAGGCACATTCTGCTGCTTCCTCCCTTAGAGTTAAACTTGCTTCTGAAAGCTCAACCTCCGGGGAGTTTGTTTGGCAGAGATAGAGAACACACTTTTCCAAGCCTGTTGGAAGGCATTTGCAGTTTCATTTCGCGTCTAATTTCCCAAACCAAACTGCTTGCAGCTCTAACTCCCTTCTAACTACCACTTCTTCGGTTCAGTGAGATATGCTGGATTCTAAACGGAGAAGCTTCTCTGACGCTTTTTCACAGAGATTTTGAAACTGAAATTTCCAAACCCGTTTCCAACGAAGGCGCCAATGGGCTTCCCCATGGAACTTGCCAACCTGAATTCCTACAGGCTAGATGTGAGAGGCACATTCTGCTGCTTCCTCCCTTAGAGTTAAACTTGCTTCTGAAAGCTCAACCTCCGGGGAGTTTGTTTGGCAGAGATATAGAACACACTTTTCCAAGCCTGTTGGAAGGCATTTGCAGTTTCATTTCGCGTCTAATTTCCCAAACCAAACTGCTTGCAGCTCTAACTCCCTTCTAACTACCACTTCTTCGGTTCAGTGAGATATGCTGGATTCTAAACGGAGAAGCTTCTCTGACGCTTTTTCACAGAGATTTTGAAACTGAAATTTCCAAACCCGTTTCCAACGAAGGCGCCAATGGGCTTCCCCATAGAACTTGCCAACCTGAATTCCTACAGGCTAGATGTGAGATTCACATTCTGCTGCTTCCTCCCTTAGAGTTAAACTAGCTTCTGAAAGCTCAACCTCCGGGGAGTTTGTTTGGCAGAGATATAGAACACACTTTTCCAAGCCTGTTGGAAGGCATTTGCAGTTTCATTTCGCGTCTAATTTCCCAAACCAAACTGCTTGCAGCTCTAACTCCCTTCTAACTACCACTTCTTCGGTTCAGTGAGATATGCTGGATTCTAAACGGAGAAGCTTCTCTGACGCTTTTTCACAGAGATTTTGAAACTGAAATCTCCCATGCCGTTTCCACCATAGGCAGCAATGGGCTTCCCCATAGAACTTGCCAACCTGAATTCCTACAGGCTAGATGTGAGAGGCACATTCTGCTGCTTCCTCCCTAACAGCTCAGCTTGCTTCTGAAAGCTCAACCTCCGGGGACTCTGTTTGGCAGAGATATAGAACACACTTTTCCAAGCCTGTTGCAAGGCCTTTGCAGTGTCATTTCGCATCTAATTTCCCAAACCAAACTGCTTGCAGCTCTAACTCCCTTCTAACTACCACTTCTTCGGTTCAGTGAGATATGCTGGATTCTAAACGGAGAAGCTTCTCTGACGCTTTTTCACAGAGATTTTGAAACTGAAATCTCCCATGCCGTTTCCACCATAGGCAGCAATGGGCTTCCCCATAGAACTTGCCAACCTGAATTCCTAAAGGCTAGATGTGAGAGGCACATTCTGCTGCTTCCTCCCTTAGAGTTAAACTTGCTTCTGAAAGCTCAACCTCCGGGGAGTTTGTTTGGCAGAGATATAGAACACACTTTTCCAAGCCTGTTGGAAGGCATTTGCAGTTTCATTTCGCGTCTAATTTCCCAAACCAAACTGCTTGCAGCTCTAACTCCCTTCTAACTACCACTTCTTCGGTTCAGTGAGATATGCTGGATTCTAAACGGAGAAGCTTTTCTGACGCTTTTTCACAGAGATTTTGAAACTGAAATTTCCAAACCCGTTTCCAACGAAGGCGCCTATGGGCTTCCCCATAGAACTTGCCAACCTGAATTCCTACAGGCTAGATGTGAGAGGCACATTCTGCTGCTTCCTCCCTTAGAGTTAAACTAGCTTCTGAAAGCTCAGCCTCCGGGGAGTTTGTTTGGCAGAGATATAGAACACACTTTTCCAAGCCTGTTGGAAGGCATTTGCAGTTTCATTTCGCGTCTAATTTCCCAAACCAAACTGCTTGCAGCTCTAACTCCCTTCTAACTACCACTTCTTCGGTTCAGTGAGATATGCTGGATTCTAAACGGAGAAGCTTCTCTGACGCTTTTTCACAGAGATTTTGAAACTGAAATCTCCCATGCCGTTTCCACCATAGGCAGCAATGGGCTTCCCCATAGAACTTGCCAACCTGAATTCCTACAGGCTAGATGTGAGAGGCACATTCTGCTGCTTCCTCCCTAACAGTTAAGCTTGCTTCTGAAAGCTCAACCTCCGGGGACTCTGTTTGGCAGAGATATAGAACACACTTTTCCAAGCCTGTTGGAAGGCCTTTGCAGTGTCATTTCGCATCTAATTTCCCAAACCAAACTGCTTGCAGCTCTAACTCCCTTCTAACTACCACTTCTTCGGTTCAGTGAGATATGCTGGATTCTAAACGGAGAAGCTTCTCTGACGCTTTTTCACAGAGATTTTGAAACTGAAATCTCCCATGCCGTTTCCACCAAAGGCAGCAATGGGCTTCCCCATAGAACTTGCCAACCTGAATTCCTAAAGTCTAGATGTGAGAGGCACATTCTGCTGCTTCCTCCCTTAGAGTTAAACTTGCTTCTGAAAGCTCAACCTCCGGGGAGTTTGTTTGGCAGAGATATAGAACACACTTTTCCAAGCCTGTTTTAAGGCATTTGCAGTTTCATTTCGCGTCTAATTTCCCAAACCAAACTGCTTGCAGCTCTAACTCCCTTCTAACTACCACTTCTTCGGTTCAGTGAGATATGCTGGATTCTAAACGGAGAAGCTTCTCTGACGCTTTTTCACAGAGATTTTGAAACTGAAATCTCCCATGCCGTTTCCACCATAGGCAGCAATGGGCTTCCCCATAGAACTTGCCAACCTGAATTCCTACAGGCTAGATGTGAGAGGCACATTCTGCTGCTTCCTCCCTAACAGTTAAGCTTGCTTCTGAAAGCTCAACCTCCGGGGACTCTGTTTGGCAGAGATATAGAACACAATTTTCCAAGCCTGTTGGAAGGAATTTGCAGTTTCATTTCGCGTCTAATTTCCCAAACCAAACTGCTTGCAGCTCTAACTCCCTTCTAACTACCACTTCTTCGGTTCAGTGAGATATGCTGGATTCTAAACGGAGAAGCTTCTCTGACGCTTTTTCACAGAGATTTTGAAACTGAAATTTCCAAACCCGTTTCCAACGAAGGCGCCAATGGGCTTCCCCATGGAACTTGCCAACCTGAATTCCTACAGGCTAGATGTGAGAGGCACATTCTGCTGCTTCCTCCCTTAGAGTTAAACTTGCTTCTGAAAGCTCAACCTCCGGGGAGTTTGTTTGGCAGAGATATAGAACACACTTTTCCAAGCCTGTTGGAAGGCATTTGCAGTTTCATTTCGCGTCTAATTTCCCAAACCAAACTGCTTGCAGCTCTAACTCCCTTCTAACTACCACTTCTTCGGTTCAGTGAGATATGCTGGATTCTAAACGGAGAAGCTTCTCTGACGCTTTTTCACAGAGATTTTGAAACTGAAATTTCCAAACCCGTTTCCAACGAAGGCGCCAATGGGCTTCCCCATAGAACTTGCCAACCTGAATTCCTACAGGCTAGATGTGAGATTCACATTCTGCTGCTTCCTCCCTTAGAGTTAAACTAGCTTCTGAAAGCTCAACCTCCGGGGAGTTTGTTTGGCAGAGATATAGAACACACTTTTCCAAGCCTGTTGGAAGGCATTTGCAGTTTCATTTCGCGTCTAATTTCCCAAACCAAACTGCTTGCAGCTCTAACTCCCTTCTAACTACCACTTCTTCGGTTCAGTGAGATATGCTGGATTCTAAACGGAGAAGCTTCTCTGACGCTTTTTCACAGAGATTTTGAAACTGAAATCTCCCATGCCGTTTCCACCATAGGCAGCAATGGGCTTCCCCATAGAACTTGCCAACCTGAATTCCTACAGGCTAGATGTGAGAGGCACATTCTGCTGCTTCCTCCCTAACAGCTCAGCTTGCTTCTGAAAGCTCAACCTCCGGGGACTCTGTTTGGCAGAGATATAGAACACACTTTTCCAAGCCTGTTGCAAGGCCTTTGCAGTGTCATTTCGCATCTAATTTCCCAAACCAAACTGCTTGCAGCTCTAACTCCCTTCTAACTACCACTTCTTCGGTTCAGTGAGATATGCTGGATTCTAAACGGAGAAGCTTCTCTGACGCTTTTTCACAGAGATTTTGAAACTGAAATCTCCCATGCCGTTTCCACCATAGGCAGCAATGGGCTTCCCCATAGAACTTGCCAACCTGAATTCCTAAAGGCTAGATGTGAGAGGCACATTCTGCTGCTTCCTCCCTTAGAGTTAAACTTGCTTCTGAAAGCTCAACCTCCGGGGAGTTTGTTTGGCAGAGATATAGAACACACTTTTCCAAGCCTGTTGGAAGGCATTTGCAGTTTCATTTCGCGTCTAATTTCCCAAACCAAACTGCTTGCAGCTCTAACTCCCTTCTAACTACCACTTCTTCGGTTCAGTGAGATATGCTGGATTCTAAACGGAGAAGCTTTTCTGACGCTTTTTCACAGAGATTTTGAAACTGAAATTTCCAAACCCGTTTCCAACGAAGGCGCCTATGGGCTTCCCCATAGAACTTGCCAACCTGAATTCCTACAGGCTAGATGTGAGAGGCACATTCTGCTGCTTCCTCCCTTAGAGTTAAACTAGCTTCTGAAAGCTCAGCCTCCGGGGAGTTTGTTTGGCAGAGATATAGAACACACTTTTCCAAGCCTGTTGGAAGGCATTTGCAGTTTCATTTCGCGTCTAATTTCCCAAACCAAACTGCTTGCAGCTCTAACTCCCTTCTAACTACCACTTCTTCGGTTCAGTGAGATATGCTGGATTCTAAACGGAGAAGCTTCTCTGACGCTTTTTCACAGAGATTTTGAAACTGAAATCTCCCATGCCGTTTCCACCATAGGCAGCAATGGGCTTCCCCATAGAACTTGCCAACCTGAATTCCTACAGGCTAGATGTGAGAGGCACATTCTGCTGCTTCCTCCCTAACAGTTAAGCTTGCTTCTGAAAGCTCAACCTCCGGGGACTCTGTTTGGCAGAGATATAGAACACAATTTTCCAAGCCTGTTGGAAGGAATTTGCAGTTTCATTTCGCGTCTAATTTCCCAAACCAAACTGCTTGCAGCTCTAACTCCCTTCTAACTACCACTTCTTCGGTTCAGTGAGATATGCTGGATTCTAAACGGAGAAGCTTCTCTGACGCTTTTTCACAGAGATTTTGAAACTGAAATCTCCCATGCCGTTTTCACCATAGGCAGCAATGGGCTTCCCCATAGAACTTGCCAACCTGAATTCCTACAGGCTAGATGTGAGAGGCACATTCTGCTGCTTCCTCCCTTAGAGTTAAACTAGCTTCTGAAAGCTCAACCTCCGGGGAGTTTGTTTGGCAGAGATATAGAAC
Organism: Cynocephalus volans; assembly: GCF_027409185.1. Lineage (NCBI taxonomy): Eukaryota > Metazoa > Chordata > Mammalia > Dermoptera > Cynocephalidae > Cynocephalus > Cynocephalus volans. The sequence goes on from NW_026902402.1 coordinate 364,069, forward strand.
ACACTTTACCAAGCCTGTTGGAAGGCATTTGTAGTTTCATTTCGCGTCTAATTTCCCAAACCAAACTGCTTGCAGCTCTAACTCCCTTCTAACTACCACTTCTTCGGTTCAGTGAGATATGCTGGATTCTAAACGGAGAAGCTTCTCTGACGCTTTTTCACAGAGATTTTGAAACTGAAATCTCCCATGCCGTTTCCACCAAAGGCAGCAATGGGCTTCCCCATAGAACTTGCCAACCTGAATTCCTACAGGCTAGATGTGAGAGGCACATTCTGCTGCTTCCTCCCTTAGAGTTAAACTTGCTTCTGAAAGCTCAACCTCCGGGGAGTTTGTTTGGCAGAGATATAGAACACACTTTTCCAAGCCTGTTGGAAGGCATTTGCAGTTTCATTTCGCGTCTAATTTCCCAAACCAAACTGCTTGCAGCTCTAACTCCCTTCTAACTACCACTTCTTCGGTTCAGTGAGATATGCTGGATTCTAAACGGAGAAGCTTCTCTGACGCTTTTTCACAGAGATTTTGAAACTGAAATTTCCAAACCCGTTTCCAATGAAGGCGCCAATGGGCTTTCCCATAGAACTTGCCAACCTGAATTCCTACAGGCTAGATGTGAGAGGCACATTCTGCTGCTTCCTCCCTTAGAGTTAAGCTAGCTTCTGAAAGCTCAACCTCCGGGGACTCTGTTTGGCAGAGATATAGAACACACTTTTCCAAGCCTGTTTTAAGGCATTTGCAGTTTCATTTCGCGTCTAATTTCCCAAACCAAACTGCTTGCAGCTCTAACTCCCTTCTAACTACCACTTCTTCGGTTCAGTGAGATATGCTGGATTCTAAACGGAGAAGCTTCTCTGACGCTTTTTCACAGAGATTTTGAAACTGAAATCTCCCATGCCGTTTCCACCATAGGCAGCAATGGGCTTCCCCATAGAACTTGCCAACCTGAATTCCTACAGGCTAGATGTGAGAGGCACATTTTGCTGCTTCCTCCCTAACAGTTAAGCTTGCTTCTGAAAGCTCAACCTCCGGGGACTCTGTTTGGCAGAGATATAGAACACACTTTTCCAAGCCTGTTGGAAGGCCTTTGCAGTGTCATTTCGCATCTAATTTCCCAAACCAAACTGCTTGCAGCTCTAACTCCCTTCTAACTACCACTTCTTCGGTTCAGTGAGATATGCTGGATTCTAAACGGAGAAGCTTCTCTGACGCTTTTTCACAGAGATTTTGAAACTGAAATCTCCCATGCCGTTTCCACCGTAGGCAGCAATGGGCTTCCCCATGGAACTTGCCAACCTGAATTCCTACAGGCTAGATGTGAGAGGCACATTCTGCTGCTTCCTCCCTTAGAGTTAAACTTGCTTCTGAAAGCTCAACCTCCGGGGAGTTTGTTTGGCAGAGATATAGAACACACTTTTCCAAGCCTGTTGGAAGGCATTTGCAGTTTCATTTCGCGTCTAATTTCCCAAACCAAACTGCTTGCAGCTCTAACTCCCTTCTAACTACCACTTCTTCGGTTCAGTGAGATATGCTGGATTCTAAACGGAGAAGCTTCTCTGACGCTTTTTCACAGAGATTTTGAAACTGAAATTTCCAAACCCGTTTCCAACGAAGGCGCCAATGGGCTTCCCCATAGAACTTGCCAACCTGAATTCCTACAGGCTAGATGTGAGAGGCACATTCTGCTGCTTCCTCCCTTAGAGTTAAACTAGCTTCTGAAAGCTCAACCTCCGGGGAGTTTGTTTGGCAGAGATATAGAACACACTTTTCCAAGCCTGTTGGAAGGCATTTGCAGTTTCATTTCGCGTCTAATTTCCCAAACCAAACTGCTTGCAGCTCTAACTCCCTTCTAACTACCACTTCTTCGGTTCAGTGAGATATGCTGGATTCTAAACGGAGAAGCTTCTCTGACGCTTTTTCACAGAGATTTTGAAACTGAAATCTCCCATGCCGTTTCCACCATAGGCAGCAATGGGCTTCCCCATAGAACTTGCCAACCTGAATTCCTACAGGCTAGATGTGAGAGGCACATTCTGCTGCTTCCTCCCAAACAGTTAAGCTTGCTTCTGAAAGCTCAACCTCCGGGGACTCTGTTTGGCAGAGATATAGAACACACTTTTCCAAGCCTGTTGCAAGGCCTTTGCAGTGTCATTTCGCATCTAATTTCCCAAACCAAACTGCTTGCAGCTCTAACTCCCTTCTAACTACCACTTCTTCGGTTCAGTGAGATATGCTGGATTCTAAACGGAGAAGCTTCTCTGACGCTTTTTCACAGAGATTTTGAAACTGAAATCTCCCATGCCGTTTCCACCATAGGCAGCAATGGGCTTCCCCATAGAACTTGCCAACCTGAATTCCTAAAGGCTAGATGTGAGAGGCACATTCTGCTGCTTCCTCCCTTAGAGTTAAACTTGCTTCTGAAAGCTCAACCTCCGGGGAGTTTGTTTGGCAGAGATATAGAACACACTTTTCCAAGCCTGTTGGAAGGCATTTGCAGTTTCATTTCGCGTCTAATTTCCCAAACCAAACTGCTTGCAGCTCTAACTCCCTTCTAACTACCACTTCTTCGGTTCAGTGAGATATGCTGGATTCTAAACGGAGAAGCTTCTCTGACGCTTTTTCACAGAGATTTTGAAACTGAAATTTCCAAACCCGTTTCCAACGAAGGCGCCAATGGGCTTCCCCATAGAACTTGCCAACCTGAATTCCTACAGGCTAGATGTGAGAGGCACATTCTGCTGCTTCCTCCCTTAGAGTTAAACTAGCTTCTGAAAGCTCAACCTCCGGGGAGTTTGTTTGGCAGAGATATAGAACACACTTTTCCAAGCCTGTTGGAAGGCATTTGCAGTTTCATTTCGCGTCTAATTTCCCAAACCAAACTGCTTGCAGCTCTAACTCCCTTCTAACTACCACTTCTTCGGTTCAGTGAGATATGCTGGATTCTAAACGGAGAAGCTTCTCTGACGCTTTTTCACAGAGATTTTGAAACTGAAATCTCCCATGCCGTTTCCACCATAGGCAGCAATGGGCTTCCCCATAGAACTTGCCAACCTGAATTCCTACAGGCTAGATGTGAGAGGCACATTCTGCTGCTTCCTCCCAAACAGTTAAGCTTGCTTCTGAAAGCTCAACCTCCGGGGACTCTGTTTGGCAGAGATATAGAACACACTTTTCCAAGCCTGTTGCAAGGCCTTTGCAGTGTCATTTCGCATCTAATTTCCCAAACCAAACTGCTTGCAGCTCTAACTCCCTTCTAACTACCACTTCTTCGGTTCAGTGAGATATGCTGGATTCTAAACGGAGAAGCTTCTCTGACGCTTTTTCACAGAGATTTTGAAACTGAAATCTCCCATGCCGTTTCCACCAAAGGCAGCAATGGGCTTCCCCATAGAACTTGCCAACCTGAATTCCTAAAGTCTAGATGTGAGAGGCACATTCTGCTGCTTCCTCCCTTAGAGTTAAACTTGCTTCTGAAAGCTCAACCTCCGGGGAGTTTGTTTGGCAGAGATATAGAACACACTTTTCCAAGCCTGTTTTAAGGCATTTGCAGTTTCATTTCGCGTCTAATTTCCCAAACCAAACTGCTTGCAGCTCTAACTCCCTTCTAACTACCACTTCTTCGGTTCAGTGAGATATGCTGGATTCTAAACGGAGAAGCTTCTCTGACGCTTTTTCACAGAGATTTTGAAACTGAAATCTCCCATGCCGTTTCCACCATAGGCAGCAATGGGCTTCCCCATAGAACTTGCCAACCTGAATTCCTACAGGCTAGATGTGAGAGGCACATTCTGCTGCTTCCTCCCTAACAGTTAAGCTTGCTTCTGAAAGCTCAACCTCCGGGGACTCTGTTTGGCAGAGATATAGAACACAATTTTCCAAGCCTGTTGGAAGGAATTTGCAGTTTCATTTCGCGTCTAATTTCCCAAACCAAACTGCTTGCAGCTCTAACTCCCTTCTAACTACCACTTCTTCGGTTCAGTGAGATATGCTGGATTCTAAACGGAGAAGCTTCTCTGACGCTTTTTCACAGAGATTTTGAAACTGAAATCTCCCATGCCGTTTTCACCATAGGCAGCAATGGGCTTCCCCATAGAACTTGCCAACCTGAATTCCTACAGGCTAGATGTGAGAGGCACATTCTGCTGCTTCCTCCCTTAGAGTTAAACTAGCTTCTGAAAGCTCAACCTCCGGGGAGTTTGTTTGGCAGAGATATAGAACACACTTTACCAAGCCTGTTGGAAGGCATTTGTAGTTTCATTTCGCGTCTAATTTCCCAAACCAAACTGCTTGCAGCTCTAACTCCCTTCTAACTACCACTTCTTCGGTTCAGTGAGATATGCTGGATTCTAAACGGAGAAGCTTCTCTGACGCTTTTTCACAGAGATTTTGAAACTGAAATCTCCCATGCCGTTTCCACCAAAGGCAGCAATGGGCTTCCCCATAGAACTTGCCAACCTGAATTCCTACAGGCTAGATGTGAGAGGCACATTCTGCTGCTTCCTCCCTTAGAGTTAAACTTGCTTCTGAAAGCTCAACCTCCGGGGAGTTTGTTTGGCAGAGATATAGAACACACTTTTCCAAGCCTGTTGGAAGGCATTTGCAGTTTCATTTCGCGTCTAATTTCCCAAACCAAACTGCTTGCAGCTCTAACTCCCTTCTAACTACCACTTCTTCGGTTCAGTGAGATATGCTGGATTCTAAACGGAGAAGCTTCTCTGACGCTTTTTCACAGAGATTTTGAAACTGAAATTTCCAAACCCGTTTCCAATGAAGGCGCCAATGGGCTTTCCCATAGAACTTGCCAACCTGAATTCCTACAGGCTAGATGTGAGAGGCACATTCTGCTGCTTCCTCCCTTAGAGTTAAGCTAGCTTCTGAAAGCTCAACCTCCGGGGACTCTGTTTGGCAGAGATATAGAACACACTTTTCCAAGCCTGTTTTAAGGCATTTGCAGTTTCATTTCGCGTCTAATTTCCCAAACCAAACTGCTTGCAGCTCTAACTCCCTTCTAACTACCACTTCTTCGGTTCAGTGAGATATGCTGGATTCTAAACGGAGAAGCTTCTCTGACGCTTTTTCACAGAGATTTTGAAACTGAAATCTCCCATGCCGTTTCCACCATAGGCAGCAATGGGCTTCCCCATAGAACTTGCCAACCTGAATTCCTACAGGCTAGATGTGAGAGGCACATTTTGCTGCTTCCTCCCTAACAGTTAAGCTTGCTTCTGAAAGCTCAACCTCCGGGGACTCTGTTTGGCAGAGATATAGAACACACTTTTCCAAGCCTGTTGGAAGGCCTTTGCAGTGTCATTTCGCATCTAATTTCCCAAACCAAACTGCTTGCAGCTCTAACTCCCTTCTAACTACCACTTCTTCGGTTCAGTGAGATATGCTGGATTCTAAACGGAGAAGCTTCTCTGACGCTTTTTCACAGAGATTTTGAAACTGAAATCTCCCATGCCGTTTCCACCGTAGGCAGCAATGGGCTTCCCCATGGAACTTGCCAACCTGAATTCCTACAGGCTAGATGTGAGAGGCACATTCTGCTGCTTCCTCCCTTAGAGTTAAACTTGCTTCTGAAAGCTCAACCTCCGGGGAGTTTGTTTGGCAGAGATATAGAACACACTTTTCCAAGCCTGTTGGAAGGCATTTGCAGTTTCATTTCGCGTCTAATTTCCCAAACCAAACTGCTTGCAGCTCTAACTCCCTTCTAACTACCACTTCTTCGGTTCAGTGAGATATGCTGGATTCTAAACGGAGAAGCTTCTCTGACGCTTTTTCACAGAGATTTTGAAACTGAAATTTCCAAACCCGTTTCCAACGAAGGCGCCAATGGGCTTCCCCATAGAACTTGCCAACCTGAATTCCTACAGGCTAGATGTGAGAGGCACATTCTGCTGCTTCCTCCCTTAGAGTTAAACTAGCTTCTGAAAGCTCAACCTCCGGGGAGTTTGTTTGGCAGAGATATAGAACACACTTTTCCAAGCCTGTTGGAAGGCATTTGCAGTTTCATTTCGCGTCTAATTTCCCAAACCAAACTGCTTGCAGCTCTAACTCCCTTCTAACTACCACTTCTTCGGTTCAGTGAGATATGCTGGATTCTAAACGGAGAAGCTTCTCTGACGCTTTTTCACAGAGATTTTGAAACTGAAATCTCCCATGCCGTTTCCACCATAGGCAGCAATGGGCTTCCCCATAGAACTTGCCAACCTGAATTCCTACAGGCTAGATGTGAGAGGCACATTCTGCTGCTTCCTCCCAAACAGTTAAGCTTGCTTCTGAAAGCTCAACCTCCGGGGACTCTGTTTGGCAGAGATATAGAACACACTTTTCCAAGCCTGTTGCAAGGCCTTTGCAGTGTCATTTCGCATCTAATTTCCCAAACCAAACTGCTTGCAGCTCTAACTCCCTTCTAACTACCACTTCTTCGGTTCAGTGAGATATGCTGGATTCTAAACGGAGAAGCTTCTCTGACGCTTTTTCACAGAGATTTTGAAACTGAAATCTCCCATGCCGTTTCCACCATAGGCAGCAATGGGCTTCCCCATAGAACTTGCCAACCTGAATTCCTAAAGGCTAGATGTGAGAGGCACATTCTGCTGCTTCCTCCCTTAGAGTTAAACTTGCTTCTGAAAGCTCAACCTCCGGGGAGTTTGTTTGGCAGAGATATAGAACACACTTTTCCAAGCCTGTTGGAAGGCATTTGCAGTTTCATTTCGCGTCTAATTTCCCAAACCAAACTGCTTGCAGCTCTAACTCCCTTCTAACTACCACTTCTTCGGTTCAGTGAGATATGCTGGATTCTAAACGGAGAAGCTTCTCTGACGCTTTTTCACAGAGATTTTGAAACTGAAATTTCCAAACCCGTTTCCAACGAAGGCGCCAATGGGCTTCCCCATAGAACTTGCCAACCTGAATTCCTACAGGCTAGATGTGAGAGGCACATTCTGCTGCTTCCTCCCTTAGAGTTAAACTAGCTTCTGAAAGCTCAACCTCCGGGGAGTTTGTTTGGCAGAGATATAGAACACACTTTTCCAAGCCTGTTGGAAGGCATTTGCAGTTTCATTTCGCGTCTAATTTCCCAAACCAAACTGCTTGCAGCTCTAACTCCCTTCTAACTACCACTTCTTCGGTTCAGTGAGATATGCTGGATTCTAAACGGAGAAGCTTCTCTGACGCTTTTTCACAGAGATTTTGAAACTGAAATCTCCCATGCCGTTTCCACCATAGGCAGCAATGGGCTTCCCCATAGAACTTGCCAACCTGAATTCCTACAGGCTAGATGTGAGAGGCACATTCTGCTGCTTCCTCCCAAACAGTTAAGCTTGCTTCTGAAAGCTCAACCTCCGGGGACTCTGTTTGGCAGAGATATAGAACACACTTTTCCAAGCCTGTTGCAAGGCCTTTGCAGTGTCATTTCGCATCTAATTTCCCAAACCAAACTGCTTGCAGCTCTAACTCCCTTCTAACTACCACTTCTTCGGTTCAGTGAGATATGCTGGATTCTAAACGGAGAAGCTTCTCTGACGCTTTTTCACAGAGATTTTGAAACTGAAATCTCCCATGCCGTTTCCACCATAGGCAGCAATGGGCTTCCCCATAGAACTTGCCAACCTGAATTCCTAAAGGCTAGATGTGAGAGGCACATTCTGCTGCTTCCTCCCTTAGAGTTAAACTTGCTTCTGAAAGCTCAACCTCCGGGGAGTTTGTTTGGCAGAGATATAGAACACACTTTTCCAAGCCTGTTGGAAGGCATTTGCAGTTTCATTTCGCGTCTAATTTCCCAAACCAAACTGCTTGCAGCTCTAACTCCCTTCTAACTACCACTTCTTCGGTTCAGTGAGATATGCTGGATTCTAAACGGAGAAGCTTCTCTGACGCTTTTTCACAGAGATTTTGAAACTGAAATTTCCAAACCCGTTTCCAACGAAGGCGCCTATGGGCTTCCCCATAGAACTTGCCAACCTGAATTCCTACAGGCTAGATGTGAGAGGCACATTCTGCTGCTTCCTCCCTTAGAGTTAAACTAGCTTCTGAAAGCTCAACCTCCGGGGAGTTTGTTTGGCAGAGATATAGAACACACTTTTCCAAGCCTGTTTTAAGGCATTTGCAGTTTCATTTCGCGTCTAATTTCCCAAACCAAACTGCTTGCAGCTCTAACTCCCTTCTAACTACCACTTCTTCGGTTCAGTGAGATATGCTGGATTCTAAACGGAGAAGCTTCTCTGACGCTTTTTCACAGAGATTTTGAAACTGAAATCTCCCATGCCGTTTCCACCATAGGCAGCAATGGGCTTCCCCATAGAACTTGCCAACCTGAATTCCTACAGGCTAGATGTGAGAGGCACATTCTGCTGCTTCCTCCCTAACAGTTAAGCTTGCTTCTGAAAGCTCAACCTCCGGGGACTCTGTTTGGCAGAGATATAGAACACAATTTTCCAAGCCTGTTGGAAGGAATTTGCAGTTTCATTTCGCGTCTACTTTCCCAAACCAAACTGCTTGCAGCTCTAACTCCCTTCTAACTACCACTTCTTCGGTTCAGTGAGATATGCTGGATTCTAAACGGAGAAGCTTCTCTGACGCTTTTTCACAGAGATTTTGAAACTGAAATCTCCCATGCCGTTTTCACCATAGGCAGCAATGGGCTTCCCCATAGAACGTGCCAACCTGAATTCCTACAGGCTAGATGTGAGAGGCACATTCTGCTGCTTCCTCCCTTAGAGTTAAACTAGCTTCTGAAAGCTCAACCTCCGGGGAGTTTGTTTGGCAGAGATATAGAACACACTTTTCCAAGCCTGTTGGAAGGCATTTGTAGTTTCATTTCGCGTCTAATTTCCCAAACCAAACTGCTTGCAGCTCTAACTCCCTTCTAACTACCACTTCTTCGGTTCAGTGAGATATGCTGGATTCTAAACGGAGAAGCTTCTCTGACGCTTTTTCACAGAGATTTTGAAACTGAAATCTCCCATGCCGTTTCCACCAAAGGCAGCAATGGGCTTCCCCATAGAACTTGCCAACCTGAATTCCTACAGGCTAGATGTGAGAGGCACATTCTGCTGCTTCCTCCCTTAGAGTTAAACTTGCTTCTGAAAGCTCAACCTCCGGGGAGTTTGTTTGGCAGAGATATAGAACACACTTTTCCAAGCCTGTTGGAAGGCATTTGCAGTTTCATTTCGCGTCTAATTTCCCAAACCAAACTGCTTGCAGCTCTAACTCCCTTCTAACTACCACTTCTTCGGTTCAGTGAGATATGCTGGATTCTAAACGGAGAAGCTTCTCTGACGCTTTTTCACAGAGATTTTGAAACTGAAATTTCCAAACCCGTTTCCAATGAAGGCGCCAATGGGCTTTCCCATAGAACTTGCCAACCTGAATTCCTACAGGCTAGATGTGAGAGGCACATTCTGCTGCTTCCTCCCTTAGAGTTAAGCTAGCTTCTGAAAGCTCAACCTCCGGGGACTCTGTTTGGCAGAGATATAGAACACACTTTTCCAAGCCTGTTTTAAGGCATTTGCAGTTTCATTTCGCGTCTAATTTCCCAAACCAAACTGCTTGCAGCTCTAACTCCCTTCTAACTACCACTTCTTCGGTTCAGTGAGATATGCTGGATTCTAAACGGAGAAGCTTCTCTGACGCTTTTTCACAGAGATTTTGAAACTGAAATCTCCCATGCCGTTTCCACCATAGGCAGCAATGGGCTTCCCCATAGAACTTGCCAACCTGAATTCCTACAGGCTAGATGTGAGAGGCACATTTTGCTGCTTCCTCCCTAACAGTTAAGCTTGCTTCTGAAAGCTCAACCTCCGGGGACTCTGTTTGGCAGAGATATAGAACACACTTTTCCAAGCCTGTTGGAAGGCCTTTGCAGTGTCATTTCGCATCTAATTTCCCAAACCAAACTGCTTGCAGCTCTAACTCCCTTCTAACTACCACTTCTTCGGTTCAGTGAGATATGCTGGATTCTAAACGGAGAAGCTTCTCTGACGCTTTTTCACAGAGATTTTGAAACTGAAATCTCCCATGCCGTTTCCACCGTAGGCAGCAATGGGCTTCCCCATGGAACTTGCCAACCTGAATTCCTACAGGCTAGATGTGAGAGGCACATTCTGCTGCTTCCTCCCTTAGAGTTAAACTAGCTTCTGAAAGCTCAACCTCCGGGGAGTTTGTTTGGCAGAGATATAGAACACACTTTTCCAAGCCTGTTGGAAGGCATTTGCAGTTTCATTTCGCGTCTAATTTCCCAAACCAAACTGCTTGCAGCTCTAACTCCCTTCTAACTACCACTTCTTCGGTTCAGTGAGATATGCTGGATTCTAAACGGAGAAGCTTCTCTGACGCTTTTTCACAGAGATTTTGAAACTGAAATCTCCCATGCCGTTTCCACCATAGGCAGCAATGGGCTTCCCCATAGAACTTGCCAACCTGAATTCCTACAGGCTAGATGTGAGAGGCACATTCTGCTGCTTCCTCCCTAACAGTTAAGCTTGCTTCTGAAAGCTCAACCTCCGGGGAGTCTGTTTGGCAGAGATATAGAACACACTTTTCCAAGCCTGTTGGAAGGCCTTTGCAGTGTCATTTCGCATCTAATTTCCCAAACCAAACTGCTTGCAGCTCTAACTCCCTTCTAACTACCACTTCTTCGGTTCAGTGAGATATGCTGGATTCTAAACGGAGAAGCTTCTCTGACGCTTTTTCACAGAGATTTTGAAACTGAAATCTCCCATGCCGTTTCCACCATAGGCAGCAATGGGCTTCCCCATGGAACTTGCCAACCTGAATTCCTACAGGCTAGATGTGAGAGGCACATTCTGCTGCTTCCTCCCTTAGAGTTAAACTTGCTTCTGAAAGCTCAACCTCCGGGGAGTTTGTTTGGCAGAGATATAGAACACACTTTTCTAAGCCTGTTGGAAGGCATTTGCAGTTTCATTTCGCGTCTAATTTCCCAAACCAAACTGCTTGCAGCTCTAACTCCCTTCTAACTACCACTTCTTCGGTTCAGTGAGATATGCTGGATTCTAAACGGAGAAGCTTCTCTGACGCTTTTTCACAGAGATTTTGAAACTGAAATCTCCCATGCCGTTTCCACCATAGGCAGCAATGGGCTTCCCCATAGAACTTGCCAACCTGAATTCCTACAGGCTAGATGTGAGAGGCACATTCTGCTGCTCCCTCCCTAACAGTTAAGCTTGCTTCTGAAAGCTCAACCTCCGGGGACTCTGTTTGGCAGAGATATAGAACACACTTTTCCAAGCCTGTTGCAAGGCCTTTGCAGTGTCATTTCGCATCTAATTTCCCAAACCAAACTGCTTGCAGCTCTAACTCCCTTCTAACTACCACTTCTTCGGTTCAGTGAGATATGCTGGATTCTAAACGGAGAAGCTTCTCTGACGCTTTTTCACAGAGATTTTGAAACTGAAATCTCCCATGCCGTTTCCACCATAGGCAGCAATGGGCTTCCCCATAGAACTTGCCAACCTGAATTCCTAAAGGCTAGATGTGAGAGGCACATTCTGCTGCTTCCTCCCTTAGAGTTAAACTTGCTTCTGAAAGCTCAACCTCCGGGGAGTTTGTTTGGCAGAGATATAGAACACACTTTTCCAAGCCTGTTGGAAGGCATTTGCAGTTTCATTTCGCATCTAATTTCCCAAACCAAACTGCTTGCAGCTCTAACTCCCTTCTAACTACCACTTCTTCGGTTCAGTGAGATATGCTGGATTCTAAACGGAGAAGCTTCTCTGACGCTTTTTCACAGAGATTTTGAAACTGAAATTTCCAAACCCGTTTCCAACGAAGGCGCCAATGGGCTTCCCCATAGAACTTGCCAACCTGAATTCCTACAGGCTAGATGTGAGAGGCACATTCTGCTGCTTCCTCCCTTAGAGTTAAACTAGCTTCTGAAAGCTCAACCTCCGGGGAGTTTGTTTGGCAGAGATATAGAACACACTTTTCCAAGCCTGTTTTAAGGCATTTGCAGTTTCATTTCGCGTCTAATTTCCCAAACCAAACTGCTTGCAGCTCTAACTCCCTTCTAACTACCACTTCTTCGGTTCAGTGAGATATGCTGGATTCTAAACGGAGAAGCTTCTCTGACGCTTTTTCACAGAGATTTTGAAACTGAAATCTCCCATGCCGTTTCCACCATAGGCAGCAATGGGCTTCCCCATAGAACTTGCCAACCTGAATTCCTACAGGCTAGATGTGAGAGGCACATTCTGCTGCTTCCTCCCTAACAGTTAAGCTTGCTTCTGAAAGCTCAACCTCCGGGGACTCTGTTTGGCAGAGATATAGAACACACTTTTCCAAGCCTGTTGCAAGGCCTTTGCAGTGTCATTTCGCATCTAATTTCCCAAACCAAACTGCTTGCAGCTCTAACTCCCTTCTAACTACCACTTCTTCGGTTCAGTGAGATATGCTGGATTCTAAACGGAGAAGCTTCTCTGACGCTTTTTCACAGAGATTTTGAAACTGAAATCTCCCATGCCGTTTCCACCGTAGGCAGCAATGGGCTTCCCCATGGAACTTGCCAACCTGAATTCCTACAGGCTAGATGTGAGAGGCACATTCTGCTGCTTCCTCCCTTAGAGTTAAACTTGCTTCTGAAAGCTCAACCTCCGGGGAGTTTGTTTGGCAGGGATATAGAACACACTTTTCCAAGCCTGTTGGAAGGCATTTGCAGTTTCATTTCGCGTCTAATTTCCCAAACCAAACTGCTTGCAGCTCTAACTCCCTTCTAACTACCACTTCTTCGGTTCAGTGAGATATGCTGGATTCTAAACGGAGAAGCTTCTCTGACGCTTTTTCACAGAGATTTTGAAACTGAAATTTCCAAACCCGTTTCCAACGAAGGCGCCAATGGGCTTCCCCATAGAACTTGCCAACCTGAATTCCTACAGGCTAGATGTGAGAGGCACATTCTGCTGCTCCCTCCCTAACAGTTAAGCTTGCTTCTGAAAGCTCAACCTCCGGGGACTCTGTTTGGCAGAGATATAGAACACACTTTTCCAAGCCTGTTGCAAGGCCTTTGCAGTGTCATTTCGCATCTAATTTCCCAAACCAAACTGCTTGCAGCTCTAACTCCCTTCTAACTACCACTTCTTCGGTTCAGTGAGATATGCTGGATTCTAAACGGAGAAGCTTCTCTGACGCTTTTTCACAGAGATTTTGAAACTGAAATCTCCCATGCCGTTTCCACCATAGGCAGCAATGGGCTTCCCCATAGAACTTGCCAACCTGAATTCCTAAAGGCTAGATGTGAGAGGCACATTCTGCTGCTTCCTCCCTTAGAGTTAAACTTGCTTCTGAAAGCTCAACCTCCGGGGAGTTTGTTTGGCAGAGATATAGAACACACTTTTCCAAGCCTGTTGGAAGGCATTTGCAGTTTCATTTCGCATCTAATTTCCCAAACCTAACTGCTTGCAGCTCTAACTCCCTTCTAACTACCACTTCTTCGGTTCAGTGAGATATGCTGGATTCTAAACGGAGAAGCTTCTCTGACGCTTTTTCACAGAGATTTTGAAACTGAAATCTCCCATGCCGTTTCCACCATAGGCAGCAATGGGCTTCCCCATAGAACTTGCCAACCTGAATTCCTACAGGCTAGATGTGAGAGGCACATTCTGCTGCTTCCTCCCTTAGAGTTAAACTAGCTTCTGAAAGCTCAACCTCCGGGGAGTTTGTTTGGCAGAGATATAGAACACACTTTTCCAAGCCTGTTTTAAGGCATTTGCAGTTTCATTTCGCGTCTAATTTCCCAAACCAAACTGCTTGCAGCTCTAACTCCCTTCTAACTACCACTTCTTCGGTTCAGTGAGATATGCTGGATTCTAAACGGAGAAGCTTCTCTGACGCTTTTTCACAGAGATTTTGAAACTGAAATCTCCCATGCCGTTTCCACCATAGGCAGCAATGGGCTTCCCCATAGAACTTGCCAACCTGAATTCCTACAGGCTAGATGTGAGAGGCACATTCTGCTGCTTCCTCCCTTAGAGTTAAACTAGCTTCTGAAAGCTCAACCTCCGGGGAGTTTGTTTGGCAGAGATATAGAACACACTTTTCCAAGCCTGTTTTAAGGCATTTGCAGTTTCATTTCGCGTCTAATTTCCCAAACCAAACTGCTTGCAGCTCTAACTCCCTTCTAACTACCACTTCTTCGGTTCAGTGAGATATGCTGGATTCTAAACGGAGAAGCTTCTCTGACGCTTTTTCACAGAGATTTTGAAACTGAAATCTCCCATGCCGTTTCCACCATAGGCAGCAATGGGCTTCCCCATAGAACTTGCCAACCTGAATTCCTACAGGCTAGATGTGAGAGGCACATTCTGCTGCTTCCTCCCTTAGAGTTAAACTTGCTTCTGAAAGCTCAACCTCCGGGGAGTTTGTTTGGCAGAGATATAGAACACACTTTTCCAAGCCTGTTGGAAGGCATTTGCAGTTTCATTTCGCATCTAATTTCCCAAACCTAACTGCTTGCAGCTCTAACTCCCTTCTAACTACCACTTCTTCGGTTCAGTGAGATATGCTGGATTCTAAACGGAGAAGCTTCTCTGACGCTTTTTCACAGAGATTTTGAAACTGAAATTTCCAAACCCGTTTCCAACGAAGGCGCCAATGGGCTTCCCCATAGAACTTGCCAACCTGAATTCCTACAGGCTAGATGTGAGAGGCACATTCTGCTGCTTCCTCCCTTAGAGTTAAACTAGCTTCTGAAAGCTCAACCTCCGGGGAGTTTGTTTGGCAGAGATATAGAACACACTTTTCCAAGCCTGTTTTAAGGCATTTGCAGTTTCATTTCGCGTCTAATTTCCCAAACCAAACTGCTTGCAGCTCTAACTCCCTTCTAACTACCACTTCTTCGGTTCAGTGAGATATGCTGGATTCTAAACGGAGAAGCTTCTCTGACGCTTTTTCACAGAGATTTTGAAACTGAAATCTCCCATGCCGTTTCCACCATAGGCAGCAATGGGCTTCCCCATAGAACTTGCCAACCTGAATTCCTACAGGCTAGATGTGAGAGGCACATTCTGCTGCTTCCTCCCTAACAGTTAAGCTTGCTTCTGAAAGCTCAACCTCCGGGGACTCTGTTTGGCAGAGATATAGAACACACTTTTCCAAGCCTGTTGCAAGGCCTTTGCAGTGTCATTTCGCATCTAATTTCCCAAACCAAACTGCTTGCAGCTCTAACTCCCTTCTAACTACCACTTCTTCGGTTCAGTGAGATATGCTGGATTCTAAACGGAGAAGCTTCTCTGACGCTTTTTCACAGAGATTTTGAAACTGAAATCTCCCATGCCGTTTCCACCGTAGGCAGCAATGGGCTTCCCCATGGAACTTGCCAACCTGAATTCCTACAGGCTAGATGTGAGAGGCACATTCTGCTGCTTCCTCCCTTAGAGTTAAACTTGCTTCTGAAAGCTCAACCTCCGGGGAGTTTGTTTGGCAGGGATATAGAACACACTTTTCCAAGCCTGTTGGAAGGCATTTGCAGTTTCATTTCGCGTCTAATTTCCCAAACCAAACTGCTTGCAGCTCTAACTCCCTTCTAACTACCACTTCTTCGGTTCAGTGAGATATGCTGGATTCTAAACGGAGAAGCTTCTCTGACGCTTTTTCACAGAGATTTTGAAACTGAAATTTCCAAACCCGTTTCCAACGAAGGCGCCAATGGGCTTCCCCATAGAACTTGCCAACCTGAATTCCTACAGGCTAGATGTGAGAGGCACATTCTGCTGCTTCCTCCCTTAGAGTTAAACTAGCTTCTGAAAGCTCAACCTCCGGGGAGTCTGTTTGGCAGAGATATAGAACACACTTTTCCAAGCCTGTTTTAAGGCATTTGCAGTTTCATTTCGCGTCTACTTTCCCAAACCAAACTGCTTGCAGCTCTAACTCCCTTCTAACTACCACTTCTTCGGTTCAGTGAGATATGCTGGATTCTAAACGGAGAAGCTTCTCTGACGCTTTTTCACAGAGATTTTGAAACTGAAATCTCCCATGCCGTTTTCACCATAGGCAGCAATGGGCTTCCCCATAGAACTTGCCAACCTGAATTCCTACAGGCTAGATGTGAGAGGCACATTCTGCTGCTTCCTCCCTTAGAGTTAAACTAGCTTCTGAAAGCTCAACCTCCGGGGAGTTTGTTTGGCAGAGATATAGAACACACTTTTCCAAGCCTGTTGGAAGGCATTTGTAGTTTCATTTCGCGTCTAATTTCCCAAACCAAACTGCTTGCAGCTCTAACTCCCTTCTAACTACCACTTCTTCGGTTCAGTGAGATATGCTGGATTCTAAACGGAGAAGCTTCTCTGACGCTTTTTCACAGAGATTTTGAAACTGAAATCTCCCATGCCGTTTCCACCAAAGGCAGCAATGGGCTTCCCCATAGAACTTGCCAACCTGAATTCCTACAGGCTAGATGTGAGAGGCACATTCTGCTGCTTCCTCCCTTAGAGTTAAACTTGCTTCTGAAAGCTCAACCTCCGGGGAGTTTGTTTGGCAGAGATATAGAACACACTTTTCCAAGCCTGTTGGAAGGCATTTGCAGTTTCATTTCGCGTCTAATTTCCCAAACCAAACTGCTTGCAGCTCTAACTCCCTTCTAACTACCACTTCTTCGGTTCAGTGAGATATGCTGGATTCTAAACGGAGAAGCTTCTCTGACGCTTTTTCACAGAGATTTTGAAACTGAAATTTCCAAACCCGTTTCCAATGAAGGCGCCAATGGGCTTTCCCATAGAACTTGCCAACCTGAATTCCTACAGGCTAGATGTGAGAGGCACATTCTGCTGCTTCCTCCCTTAGAGTTAAGCTAGCTTCTGAAAGCTCAACCTCCGGGGACTCTGTTTGGCAGAGATATAGAACACACTTTTCCAAGCCTGTTTTAAGGCATTTGCAGTTTCATTTCGCGTCTAATTTCCCAAACCAAACTGCTTGCAGCTCTAACTCCCTTCTAACTACCACTTCTTCGGTTCAGTGAGATATGCTGGATTCTAAACGGAGAAGCTTCTCTGACGCTTTTTCACAGAGATTTTGAAACTGAAATCTCCCATGCCGTTTCCACCATAGGCAGCAATGGGCTTCCCCATAGAACTTGCCAACCTGAATTCCTACAGGCTAGATGTGAGAGGCACATTTTGCTGCTTCCTCCCTAACAGTTAAGCTTGCTTCTGAAAGCTCAACCTCCGGGGACTCTGTTTGGCAGAGATATAGAACACACTTTTCCAAGCCTGTTGGAAGGCCTTTGCAGTGTCATTTCGCATCTAATTTCCCAAACCAAACTGCTTGCAGCTCTAACTCCCTTCTAACTACCACTTCTTCGGTTCAGTGAGATATGCTGGATTCTAAACGGAGAAGCTTCTCTGACGCTTTTTCACAGAGATTTTGAAACTGAAATCTCCCATGCCGTTTCCACCGTAGGCAGCAATGGGCTTCCCCATGGAACTTGCCAACCTGAATTCCTACAGGCTAGATGTGAGAGGCACATTCTGCTGCTTCCTCCCTTAGAGTTAAACTAGCTTCTGAAAGCTCAACCTCCGGGGAGTTTGTTTGGCAGAGATATAGAACACACTTTTCCAAGCCTGTTGGAAGGCATTTGCAGTTTCATTTCGCGTCTAATTTCCCAAACCAAACTGCTTGCAGCTCTAACTCCCTTCTAACTACCACTTCTTCGGTTCAGTGAGATATGCTGGATTCTAAACGGAGAAGCTTCTCTGACGCTTTTTCACAGAGATTTTGAAACTGAAATTTCCAAACCCGTTTCCAACGAAGGCGCCAATGGGCTTCCCCATAGAACTTGCCAACCTGAATTCCTACAGGCTAGATGTGAGAGGCACATTCTGCTGCTTCCTCCCTTAGAGTTAAACTAGCTTCTGAAAGCTCAACCTCCGGGGAGTTTGTTTGGCAGAGATATAGAACACACTTTTCCAAGCCTGTTGGAAGGCATTTGCAGTTTCATTTCGCGTCTAATTTCCCAAACCAAACTGCTTGCAGCTCTAACTCCCTTCTAACTACCACTTCTTCGGTTCAGTGAGATATGCTGGATTCTAAACGGAGAAGCTTCTCTGACGCTTTTTCACAGAGATTTTGAAACTGAAATCTCCCATGCCGTTTCCACCATAGGCAGCAATGGGCTTCCCCATAGAACTTGCCAACCTGAATTCCTACAGGCTAGATGTGAGAGGCACATTCTGCTGCTTCCTCCCAAACAGTTAAGCTTGCTTCTGAAAGCTCAACCTCCGGGGACTCTGTTTGGCAGAGATATAGAACACACTTTTCCAAGCCTGTTGCAAGGCCTTTGCAGTGTCATTTCGCATCTAATTTCCCAAACCAAACTGCTTGCAGCTCTAACTCCCTTCTAACTACCACTTCTTCGGTTCAGTGAGATATGCTGGATTCTAAACGGAGAAGCTTCTCTGACGCTTTTTCACAGAGATTTTGAAACTGAAATCTCCCATGCCGTTTCCACCATAGGCAGCAATGGGCTTCCCCATAGAACTTGCCAACCTGAATTCCTAAAGCCTAGATGTGAGAGGCACATTCTGCTGCTTCCTCCCTTAGAGTTAAACTTGCTTCTGAAAGCTCAACCTCCGGGGAGTTTGTTTGGCAGAGATATAGAACACACTTTTCCAAGCCTGTTGGAAGGCATTTGCAGTTTCATTTCGCGTCTAATTTCCCAAACCAAACTGCTTGCAGCTCTAACTCCCTTCTAACTACCACTTCTTCGGTTCAGTGAGATATGCTGGATTCTAAACGGAGAAGCTTCTCTGACGCTTTTTCACAGAGATTTTGAAACTGAAATTTCCAAACCCGTTTCCAACGAAGGCGCCTATGGGCTTCCCCATAGAACTTGCCAACCTGAATTCCTACAGGCTAGATGTGAGAGGCACATTCTGCTGCTTCCTCCCTTAGAGTTAAACTAGCTTCTGAAAGCTCAACCTCCGGGGAGTTTGTTTGGCAGAGATATAGAACACACTTTTCCAAGCCTGTTTTAAGGCATTTGCAGTTTCATTTCGCGTCTAATTTCCCAAACCAAACTGCTTGCAGCTCTAACTCCCTTCTAACTACCACTTCTTCGGTTCAGTGAGATATGCTGGATTCTAAACGGAGAAGCTTCTCTGACGCTTTTTCACAGAGATTTTGAAACTGAAATCTCCCATGCCGTTTCCACCATAGGCAGCAATGGGCTTCCCCATAGAACTTGCCAACCTGAATTCCTACAGGCTAGATGTGAGAGGCACATTCTGCTGCTTCCTCCCTAACAGTTAAGCTTGCTTCTGAAAGCTCAACCTCCGGGGACTCTGTTTGGCAGAGATATAGAACACAATTTTCCAAGCCTGTTGGAAGGAATTTGCAGTTTCATTTCGCGTCTACTTTCCCAAACCAAACTGCTTGCAGCTCTAACTCCCTTCTAACTACCACTTCTTCGGTTCAGTGAGATATGCTGGATTCTAAACGGAGAAGCTTCTCTGACGCTTTTTCACAGAGATTTTGAAACTGAAATCTCCCATGCCGTTTTCACCATAGGCAGCAATGGGCTTCCCCATAGAACTTGCCAACCTGAATTCCTACAGGCTAGATGTGAGAGGCACATTCTGCTGCTTCCTCCCTTAGAGTTAAACTAGCTTCTGAAAGCTCAACCTCCGGGGAGTTTGTTTGGCAGAGATATAGAACACACTTTTCCAAGCCTGTTGGAAGGCATTTGTAGTTTCATTTCGCGTCTAATTTCCCAAACCAAACTGCTTGCAGCTCTAACTCCCTTCTAACTACCACTTCTTCGGTTCAGTGAGATATGCTGGATTCTAAACGGAGAAGCTTCTCTGACGCTTTTTCACAGAGATTTTGAAACTGAAATCTCCCATGCCGTTTCCACCAAAGGCAGCAATGGGCTTCCCCATAGAACTTGCCAACCTGAATTCCTACAGGCTAGATGTGAGAGGCACATTCTGCTGCTTCCTCCCTTAGAGTTAAACTTGCTTCTGAAAGCTCAACCTCCGGGGAGTTTGTTTGGCAGAGATATAGAACACACTTTTCCAAGCCTGTTGGAAGGCATTTGCAGTTTCATTTCGCGTCTAATTTCCCAAACCAAACTGCTTGCAGCTCTAACTCCCTTCTAACTACCACTTCTTCGGTTCAGTGAGATATGCTGGATTCTAAACGGAGAAGCTTCTCTGACGCTTTTTCACAGAGATTTTGAAACTGAAATTTCCAAACCCGTTTCCAATGAAGGCGCCAATGGGCTTTCCCATAGAACTTGCCAACCTGAATTCCTACAGGCTAGATGTGAGAGGCACATTCTGCTGCTTCCTCCCTTAGAGTTAAGCTAGCTTCTGAAAGCTCAACCTCCGGGGACTCTGTTTGGCAGAGATATAGAACACACTTTTCCAAGCCTGTTTTAAGGCATTTGCAGTTTCATTTCGCGTCTAATTTCCCAAACCAAACTGCTTGCAGCTCTAACTCCCTTCTAACTACCACTTCTTCGGTTCAGTGAGATATGCTGGATTCTAAACGGAGAAGCTTCTCTGACGCTTTTTCACAGAGATTTTGAAACTGAAATCTCCCATGCCGTTTCCACCATAGGCAGCAATGGGCTTCCCCATAGAACTTGCCAACCTGAATTCCTACAGGCTAGATGTGAGAGGCACATTTTGCTGCTTCCTCCCTAACAGTTAAGCTTGCTTCTGAAAGCTCAACCTCCGGGGACTCTGTTTGGCAGAGATATAGAACACACTTTTCCAAGCCTGTTGGAAGGCCTTTGCAGTGTCATTTCGCATCTAATTTCCCAAACCAAACTGCTTGCAGCTCTAACTCCCTTCTAACTACCACTTCTTCGGTTCAGTGAGATATGCTGGATTCTAAACGGAGAAGCTTCTCTGACGCTTTTTCACAGAGATTTTGAAACTGAAATCTCCCATGCCGTTTCCACCGTAGGCAGCAATGGGCTTCCCCATGGAACTTGCCAACCTGAATTCCTACAGGCTAGATGTGAGAGGCACATTCTGCTGCTTCCTCCCTTAGAGTTAAACTAGCTTCTGAAAGCTCAACCTCCGGGGAGTTTGTTTGGCAGAGATATAGAACACACTTTTCCAAGCCTGTTGGAAGGCATTTGCAGTTTCATTTCGCGTCTAATTTCCCAAACCAAACTGCTTGCAGCTCTAACTCCCTTCTAACTACCACTTCTTCGGTTCAGTGAGATATGCTGGATTCTAAACGGAGAAGCTTCTCTGACGCTTTTTCACAGAGATTTTGAAACTGAAATCTCCCATGCCGTTTCCACCATAGGCAGCAATGGGCTTCCCCATAGAACTTGCCAACCTGAATTCCTACAGGCTAGATGTGAGAGGCACATTCTGCTGCTTCCTCCCTAACAGTTAAGCTTGCTTCTGAAAGCTCAACCTCCGGGGAGTCTGTTTGGCAGAGATATAGAACACACTTTTCCAAGCCTGTTGGAAGGCCTTTGCAGTGTCATTTCGCATCTAATTTCCCAAACCAAACTGCTTGCAGCTCTAACTCCCTTCTAACTACCACTTCTTCGGTTCAGTGAGATATGCTGGATTCTAAACGGAGAAGCTTCTCTGACGCTTTTTCACAGAGATTTTGAAACTGAAATCTCCCATGCCGTTTCCACCATAGGCAGCAATGGGCTTCCCCATGGAACTTGCCAACCTGAATTCCTACAGGCTAGATGTGAGAGGCACATTCTGCTGCTTCCTCCCTTAGAGTTAAACTTGCTTCTGAAAGCTCAACCTCCGGGGAGTTTGTTTGGCAGAGATATAGAACACACTTTTCTAAGCCTGTTGGAAGGCATTTGCAGTTTCATTTCGCGTCTAATTTCCCAAACCAAACTGCTTGCAGCTCTAACTCCCTTCTAACTACCACTTCTTCGGTTCAGTGAGATATGCTGGATTCTAAACGGAGAAGCTTCTCTGACGCTTTTTCACAGAGATTTTGAAACTGAAATCTCCCATGCCGTTTCCACCATAGGCAGCAATGGGCTTCCCCATAGAACTTGCCAACCTGAATTCCTACAGGCTAGATGTGAGAGGCACATTCTGCTGCTCCCTCCCTAACAGTTAAGCTTGCTTCTGAAAGCTCAACCTCCGGGGACTCTGTTTGGCAGAGATATAGAACACACTTTTCCAAGCCTGTTGCAAGGCCTTTGCAGTGTCATTTCGCATCTAATTTCCCAAACCAAACTGCTTGCAGCTCTAACTCCCTTCTAACTACCACTTCTTCGGTTCAGTGAGATATGCTGGATTCTAAACGGAGAAGCTTCTCTGACGCTTTTTCACAGAGATTTTGAAACTGAAATCTCCCATGCCTTTTCCACCATAGGCAGCAATGGGCTTCCCCATAGAACTTGCCAACCTGAATTCCTAAAGGCTAGATGTGAGAGGCACATTCTGCTGCTTCCTCCCTTAGAGTTAAACTTGCTTCTGAAAGCTCAACCTCCGGGGAATTTGTTTGGCAGAGATATAGAACACACTTTTCCAAGCCTGT
Source organism: Cynocephalus volans (assembly GCF_027409185.1). NCBI lineage: Eukaryota > Metazoa > Chordata > Mammalia > Dermoptera > Cynocephalidae > Cynocephalus > Cynocephalus volans. Next base: position 386,551 of record NW_026902402.1, read on the forward strand.
TGGAAGGCATTTGCAGTTTCATTTCGCATCTAATTTCCCAAACCAAACTGCTTGCAGCTCTAACTCCCTTCTAACTACCACTTCTTCGGTTCAGTGAGATATGCTGGATTCTAAACGGAGAAGCTTCTCTGACGCTTTTTCACAGAGATTTTGAAACTGAAATTTCCAAACCCGTTTCCAACGAAGGCGCCAATGGGCTTCCCCATAGAACTTGCCAACCTGAATTCCTACAGGCTAGATGTGAGAGGCACATTCTGCTGCTTCCTCCCTTAGAGTTAAACTAGCTTCTGAAAGCTCAACCTCCGGGGAGTTTGTTTGGCAGAGATATAGAACACACTTTTCCAAGCCTGTTTTAAGGCATTTGCAGTTTCATTTCGCGTCTAATTTCCCAAACCAAACTGCTTGCAGCTCTAACTCCCTTCTAACTACCACTTCTTCGGTTCAGTGAGATATGCTGGATTCTAAACGGAGAAGCTTCTCTGACGCTTTTTCACAGAGATTTTGAAACTGAAATCTCCCATGCCGTTTCCACCATAGGCAGCAATGGGCTTCCCCATAGAACTTGCCAACCTGAATTCCTACAGGCTAGATGTGAGAGGCACATTCTGCTGCTTCCTCCCTAACAGTTAAGCTTGCTTCTGAAAGCTCAACCTCCGGGGACTCTGTTTGGCAGAGATATAGAACACACTTTTCCAAGCCTGTTGCAAGGCCTTTGCAGTGTCATTTCGCATCTAATTTCCCAAACCAAACTGCTTGCAGCTCTAACTCCCTTCTAACTACCACTTCTTCGGTTCAGTGAGATATGCTGGATTCTAAACGGAGAAGCTTCTCTGACGCTTTTTCACAGAGATTTTGAAACTGAAATCTCCCATGCCGTTTCCACCGTAGGCAGCAATGGGCTTCCCCATGGAACTTGCCAACCTGAATTCCTACAGGCTAGATGTGAGAGGCACATTCTGCTGCTTCCGCCCTTAGAGTTAAACTTGCTTCTGAAAGCTCAACCTCCGGGGAGTTTGTTTGGCAGGGATATAGAACACACTTTTCCAAGCCTGTTGGAAGGCATTTGCAGTTTCATTTCGCGTCTAATTTCCCAAACCAAACTGCTTGCAGCTCTAACTCCCTTCTAACTACCACTTCTTCGGTTCAGTGAGATATGCTGGATTCTAAACGGAGAAGCTTCTCTGACGCTTTTTCACAGAGATTTTGAAACTGAAATTTCCAAACCCGTTTCCAACGAAGGCGCCAATGGGCTTCCCCATAGAACTTGCCAACCTGAATTCCTACAGGCTAGATGTGAGAGGCACATTCTGCTGCTCCCTCCCTAACAGTTAAGCTTGCTTCTGAAAGCTCAACCTCCGGGGACTCTGTTTGGCAGAGATATAGAACACACTTTTCCAAGCCTGTTGCAAGGCCTTTGCAGTGTCATTTCGCATCTAATTTCCCAAACCAAACTGCTTGCAGCTCTAACTCCCTTCTAACTACCACTTCTTCGGTTCAGTGAGATATGCTGGATTCTAAACGGAGAAGCTTCTCTGACGCTTTTTCACAGAGATTTTGAAACTGAAATCTCCCATGCCGTTTCCACCATAGGCAGCAATGGGCTTCCCCATAGAACTTGCCAACCTGAATTCCTAAAGGCTAGATGTGAGAGGCACATTCTGCTGCTTCCTCCCTTAGAGTTAAACTTGCTTCTGAAAGCTCAACCTCCGGGGATTTTGTTTGGCAGAGATATAGAACACACTTTTCCAAGCCTGTTGGAAGGCATTTGCAGTTTCATTTCGCATCTAATTTCCCAAACCTAACTGCTTGCAGCTCTAACTCCCTTCTAACTACCACTTCTTCGGTTCAGTGAGATATGCTGGATTCTAAACGGAGAAGCTTCTCTGACGCTTTTTCACAGAGATTTTGAAACTGAAATCTCCCATGCCGTTTCCACCATAGGCAGCAATGGGCTTCCCCATAGAACTTGCCAACCTGAATTCCTACAGGCTAGATGTGAGAGGCACATTCTGCTGCTTCCTCCCTTAGAGTTAAACTAGCTTCTGAAAGCTCAACCTCCGGGGAGTTTGTTTGGCAGAGATATAGAACACACTTTTCCAAGCCTGTTTTAAGGCATTTGCAGTTTCATTTCGCGTCTAATTTCCCAAACCAAACTGCTTGCAGCTCTAACTCCCTTCTAACTACCACTTCTTCGGTTCAGTGAGATATGCTGGATTCTAAACGGAGAAGCTTCTCTGACGCTTTTTCACAGAGATTTTGAAACTGAAATCTCCCATGCCGTTTCCACCATAGGCAGCAATGGGCTTCCCCATAGAACTTGCCAACCTGAATTCCTACAGGCTAGATGTGAGAGGCACATTCTGCTGCTTCCTCCCTAACAGTTAAGCTTGCTTCTGAAAGCTCAACCTCCGGGGACTCTGTTTGGCAGAGATATAGAACACACTTTTCCAAGCCTGTTGCAAGGCCTTTGCAGTGTCATTTCGCATCTAATTTCCCAAACCAAACTGCTTGCAGCTCTAACTCCCTTCTAACTACCACTTCTTCGGTTCAGTGAGATATGCTGGATTCTAAACGGAGAAGCTTCTCTGACGCTTTTTCACAGAGATTTTGAAACTGAAATCTCCCATGCCGTTTCCACCGTAGGCAGCAATGGGCTTCCCCATGGAACTTGCCAACCTGAATTCCTACAGGCTAGATGTGAGAGGCACATTCTGCTGCTTCCTCCCTTAGAGTTAAACTTGCTTCTGAAAGCTCAACCTCCGGGGAGTTTGTTTGGCAGGGATATAGAACACACTTTTCCAAGCCTGTTGGAAGGCATTTGCAGTTTCATTTCGCGTCTAATTTCCCAAACCAAACTGCTTGCAGCTCTAACTCCCTTCTAACTACCACTTCTTCGGTTCAGTGAGATATGCTGGATTCTAAACGGAGAAGCTTCTCTGACGCTTTTTCACAGAGATTTTGAAACTGAAATTTCCAAACCCGTTTCCAACGAAGGCGCCAATGGGCTTCCCCATAGAACTTGCCAACCTGAATTCCTACAGGCTAGATGTGAGAGGCACATTCTGCTGCTTCCTCCCTTAGAGTTAAACTAGCTTCTGAAAGCTCAACCTCCGGGGAGTCTGTTTGGCAGAGATATAGAACACACTTTTCCAAGCCTGTTTTAAGGCATTTGCAGTTTCATTTCGCGTCTACTTTCCCAAACCAAACTGCTTGCAGCTCTAACTCCCTTCTAACTACCACTTCTTCGGTTCAGTGAGATATGCTGGATTCTAAACGGAGAAGCTTCTCTGACGCTTTTTCACAGAGATTTTGAAACTGAAATCTCCCATGCCGTTTTCACCATAGGCAGCAATGGGCTTCCCCATAGAACTTGCCAACCTGAATTCCTACAGGCTAGATGTGAGAGGCACATTCTGCTGCTTCCTCCCTTAGAGGTAAACTAGCTTCTGAAAGCTCAACCTCCGGGGAGTTTGTTTGGCAGAGATATAGAACACACTTTTCCAAGCCTGTTGGAAGGCATTTGTAGTTTCATTTCGCGTCTAATTTCCCAAACCAAACTGCTTGCAGCTCTAACTCCCTTCTAACTACCACTTCTTCGGTTCAGTGAGATATGCTGGATTCTAAACGGAGAAGCTTCTCTGACGCTTTTTCACAGAGATTTTGAAACTGAAATCTCCCATGCCGTTTCCACCAAAGGCAGCAATGGGCTTCCCCATAGAACTTGCCAACCTGAATTCCTACAGGCTAGATGTGAGAGGCACATTCTGCTGCTTCCTCCCTTAGAGTTAAACTTGCTTCTGAAAGCTCAACCTCCGGGGAGTTTGTTTGGCAGAGATATAGAACACACTTTTCCAAGCCTGTTGGAAGGCATTTGCAGTTTCATTTCGCGTCTAATTTCCCAAACCAAACTGCTTGCAGCTCTAACTCCCTTCTAACTACCACTTCTTCGGTTCAGTGAGATATGCTGGATTCTAAACGGAGAAGCTTCTCTGACGCTTTTTCACAGAGATTTTGAAACTGAAATTTCCAAACCCGTTTCCAATGAAGGCGCCAATGGGCTTTCCCATAGAACTTGCCAACCTGAATTCCTACAGGCTAGATGTGAGAGGCACATTCTGCTGCTTCCTCCCTTAGAGTTAAGCTAGCTTCTGAAAGCTCAACCTCCGGGGACTCTGTTTGGCAGAGATATAGAACACACTTTTCCAAGCCTGTTTTAAGGCATTTGCAGTTTCATTTCGCGTCTAATTTCCCAAACCAAACTGCTTGCAGCTCTAACTCCCTTCTAACTACCACTTCTTCGGTTCAGTGAGATATGCTGGATTCTAAACGGAGAAGCTTCTCTGACGCTTTTTCACAGAGATTTTGAAACTGAAATCTCCCATGCCGTTTCCACCATAGGCAGCAATGGGCTTCCCCATAGAACTTGCCAACCTGAATTCCTACAGGCTAGATGTGAGAGGCACATTTTGCTGCTTCCTCCCTAACAGTTAAGCTTGCTTCTGAAAGCTCAACCTCCGGGGACTCTGTTTGGCAGAGATATAGAACACACTTTTCCAAGCCTGTTGGAAGGCCTTTGCAGTGTCATTTCGCATCTAATTTCCCAAACCAAACTGCTTGCAGCTCTAACTCCCTTCTAACTACCACTTCTTCGGTTCAGTGAGATATGCTGGATTCTAAACGGAGAAGCTTCTCTGACGCTTTTTCACAGAGATTTTGAAACTGAAATCTCCCATGCCGTTTCCACCGTAGGCAGCAATGGGCTTCCCCATGGAACTTGCCAACCTGAATTCCTACAGGCTAGATGTGAGAGGCACATTCTGCTGCTTCCTCCCTTAGAGTTAAACTAGCTTCTGAAAGCTCAACCTCCGGGGAGTTTGTTTGGCAGAGATATAGAACACACTTTTCCAAGCCTGTTGGAAGGCATTTGCAGTTTCATTTCGCGTCTAATTTCCCAAACCAAACTGCTTGCAGCTCTAACTCCCTTCTAACTACCACTTCTTCGGTTCAGTGAGATATGCTGGATTCTAAACGGAGAAGCTTCTCTGACGCTTTTTCACAGAGATTTTGAAACTGAAATCTCCCATGCCGTTTCCACCATAGGCAGCAATGGGCTTCCCCATAGAACTTGCCAACCTGAATTCCTACAGGCTAGATGTGAGAGGCACATTCTGCTGCTTCCTCCCTAACAGTTAAGCTTGCTTCTGAAAGCTCAACCTCCGGGGAGTCTGTTTGGCAGAGATATAGAACACACTTTTCCAAGCCTGTTGGAAGGCCTTTGCAGTGTCATTTCGCATCTAATTTCCCAAACCAAACTGCTTGCAGCTCTAACTCCCTTCTAACTACCACTTCTTCGGTTCAGTGAGATATGCTGGATTCTAAACGGAGAAGCTTCTCTGACGCTTTTTCACAGAGATTTTGAAACTGAAATCTCCCATGCCGTTTCCACCGTAGGCAGCAATGGGCTTCCCCATAGAACTTGCCAACCTGAATTCCTACAGGCTAGATGTGAGAGGCACATTCTGCTGCTTCCTCCCTAACAGTTAAGCTTGCTTCTGAAAGCTCAACCTCCGGGGAGTCTGTTTGGCAGAGATATAGAACACACTTTTCCAAGCCTGTTGGAAGGCCTTTGCAGTGTCATTTCGCATCTAATTTCCCAAACCAAACTGCTTGCAGCTCTAACTCCCTTCTAACTACCACTTCTTCGGTTCAGTGAGATATGCTGGATTCTAAACGGAGAAGCTTCTCTGACGCTTTTTCACAGAGATTTTGAAACTGAAATCTCCCATGCCGTTTCCACCGTAGGCAGCAATGGGCTTCCCCATGGAACTTGCCAACCTGAATTCCTACAGGCTAGATGTGAGAGGCACATTCTGCTGCTTCCTCCCTTAGAGTTAAACTAGCTTCTGAAAGCTCAACCTCCGGGGAGTTTGTTTGGCAGAGATATAGAACACACTTTTCCAAGCCTGTTGGAAGGCATTTGCAGTTTCATTTCGCGTCTAATTTCCCAAACCAAACTGCTTGCAGCTCTAACTCCCTTCTAACTACCACTTCTTCGGTTCAGTGAGATATGCTGGATTCTAAACGGAGAAGCTTCTCTGACGCTTTTTCACAGAGATTTTGAAACTGAAATCTCCCATGCCGTTTCCACCATAGGCAGCAATGGGCTTCCCCATAGAACTTGCCAACCTGAATTCCTACAGGCTAGATGTGAGAGGCACATTCTGCTGCTTCCTCCCTAACAGTTAAGCTTGCTTCTGAAAGCTCAACCTCCGGGGAGTTTGTTTGGCAGGGATATAGAACACACTTTTCCAAGCCTGTTGGAAGGCATTTGCAGTTTCATTTCGCGTCTAATTTCCCAAACCAAACTGCTTGCAGCTCTAACTCCCTTCTAACTACCACTTCTTCGGTTCAGTGAGATATGCTGGATTCTAAACGGAGAAGCTTCTCTGACGCTTTTTCACAGAGATTTTGAAACTGAAATTTCCAAACCCGTTTCCAACGAAGGCGCCAATGGGCTTCCCCATAGAACTTGCCAACCTGAATTCCTACAGGCTAGATGTGAGAGGCACATTCTGCTGCTCCCTCCCTAACAGTTAAGCTTGCTTCTGAAAGCTCAACCTCCGGGGACTCTGTTTGGCAGAGATATAGAACACACTTTTCCAAGCCTGTTGCAAGGCCTTTGCAGTGTCATTTCGCATCTAATTTCCCAAACCAAACTGCTTGCAGCTCTAACTCCCTTCTAACTACCACTTCTTCGGTTCAGTGAGATATGCTGGATTCTAAACGGAGAAGCTTCTCTGACGCTTTTTCACAGAGATTTTGAAACTGAAATCTCCCATGCCGTTTCCACCATAGGCAGCAATGGGCTTCCCCATAGAACTTGCCAACCTGAATTCCTAAAGGCTAGATGTGAGAGGCACATTCTGCTGCTTCCTCCCTTAGAGTTAAACTTGCTTCTGAAAGCTCAACCTCCGGGGAGTTTGTTTGGCAGAGATATAGAACACACTTTTCCAAGCCTGTTGGAAGGCATTTGCAGTTTCATTTCGCATCTAATTTCCCAAACCAAACTGCTTGCAGCTCTAACTCCCTTCTAACTACCACTTCTTCGGTTCAGTGAGATATGCTGGATTCTAAACGGAGAAGCTTCTCTGACGCTTTTTCACAGAGATTTTGAAACTGAAATTTCCAAACCCGTTTCCAACGAAGGCGCCAATGGGCTTCCCCATAGAACTTGCCAACCTGAATTCCTACAGGCTAGATGTGAGAGGCACATTCTGCTGCTTCCTCCCTTAGAGTTAAACTAGCTTCTGAAAGCTCAACCTCCGGGGAGTTTGTTTGGCAGAGATATAGAACACACTTTTCCAAGCCTGTTTTAAGGCATTTGCAGTTTCATTTCGCGTCTAATTTCCCAAACCAAACTGCTTGCAGCTCTAACTCCCTTCTAACTACCACTTCTTCGGTTCAGTGAGATATGCTGGATTCTAAACGGAGAAGCTTCTCTGACGCTTTTTCACAGAGATTTTGAAACTGAAATCTCCCATGCCGTTTCCACCATAGGCAGCAATGGGCTTCCCCATAGAACTTGCCAACCTGAATTCCTACAGGCTAGATGTGAGAGGCACATTCTGCTGCTTCCTCCCTAACAGTTAAGCTTGCTTCTGAAAGCTCAACCTCCGGGGACTCTGTTTGGCAGAGATATAGAACACACTTTTCCAAGCCTGTTGCAAGGCCTTTGCAGTGTCATTTCGCATCTAATTTCCCAAACCAAACTGCTTGCAGCTCTAACTCCCTTCTAACTACCACTTCTTCGGTTCAGTGAGATATGCTGGATTCTAAACGGAGAAGCTTCTCTGACGCTTTTTCACAGAGATTTTGAAACTGAAATCTCCCATGCCGTTTCCACCGTAGGCAGCAATGGGCTTCCCCATGGAACTTGCCAACCTGAATTCCTACAGGCTAGATGTGAGAGGCACATTCTGCTGCTTCCTCCCTTAGAGTTAAACTTGCTTCTGAAAGCTCAACCTCCGGGGAGTTTGTTTGGCAGGGATATAGAACACACTTTTCCAAGCCTGTTGGAAGGCATTTGCAGTTTCATTTCGCGTCTAATTTCCCAAACCAAACTGCTTGCAGCTCTAACTCCCTTCTAACTACCACTTCTTCGGTTCAGTGAGATATGCTGGATTCTAAACGGAGAAGCTTCTCTGACGCTTTTTCACAGAGATTTTGAAACTGAAATTTCCAAACCCGTTTCCAACGAAGGCGCCAATGGGCTTCCCCATAGAACTTGCCAACCTGAATTCCTACAGGCTAGATGTGAGAGGCACATTCTGCTGCTCCCTCCCTAACAGTTAAGCTTGCTTCTGAAAGCTCAACCTCCGGGGACTCTGTTTGGCAGAGATATAGAACACACTTTTCCAAGCCTGTTGCAAGGCCTTTGCAGTGTCATTTCGCATCTAATTTCCCAAACCAAACTGCTTGCAGCTCTAACTCCCTTCTAACTACCACTTCTTCGGTTCAGTGAGATATGCTGGATTCTAAACGGAGAAGCTTCTCTGACGCTTTTTCACAGAGATTTTGAAACTGAAATCTCCCATGCCGTTTCCACCATAGGCAGCAATGGGCTTCCCCATAGAACTTGCCAACCTGAATTCCTAAAGGCTAGATGTGAGAGGCACATTCTGCTGCTTCCTCCCTTAGAGTTAAACTTGCTTCTGAAAGCTCAACCTCCGGGGAGTTTGTTTGGCAGAGATATAGAACACACTTTTCCAAGCCTGTTGGAAGGCATTTGCAGTTTCATTTCGCATCTAATTTCCCAAACCTAACTGCTTGCAGCTCTAACTCCCTTCTAACTACCACTTCTTCGGTTCAGTGAGATATGCTGGATTCTAAACGGAGAAGCTTCTCTGACGCTTTTTCACAGAGATTTTGAAACTGAAATTTCCAAACCCGTTTCCAACGAAGGCGCCAATGGGCTTCCCCATAGAACTTGCCAACCTGAATTCCTACAGGCTAGATGTGAGAGGCACATTCTGCTGCTTCCTCCCTTAGAGTTAAACTAGCTTCTGAAAGCTCAACCTCCGGGGAGTTTGTTTGGCAGAGATATAGAACACACTTTTCCAAGCCTGTTGGAAGGCATTTGCAGTTTCATTTCGCGTCTAATTTCCCAAACCAAACTGCTTGCAGCTCTAACTCCCTTCTAACTACCACTTCTTCGGTTCAGTGAGATATGCTGGATTCTAAACGGAGAAGCTTCTCTGACGCTTTTTCACAGAGATTTTGAAACTGAAATCTCCCATGCCGTTTCCACCATAGGCAGCAATGGGCTTCCCCATAGAACTTGCCAACCTGAATTCCTACAGGCTAGATGTGAGAGGCACATTCTGCTGCTTCCTCCCAAACAGTTAAGCTTGCTTCTGAAAGCTCAACCTCCGGGGACTCTGTTTGGCAGAGATATAGAACACACTTTTCCAAGCCTGTTGCAAGGCCTTTGCAGTGTCATTTCGCATCTAATTTCCCAAACCAAACTGCTTGCAGCTCTAACTCCCTTCTAACTACCACTTCTTCGGTTCAGTGAGATATGCTGGATTCTAAACGGAGAAGCTTCTCTGACGCTTTTTCACAGAGATTTTGAAACTGAAATCTCCCATGCCGTTTCCACCATAGGCAGCAATGGGCTTCCCCATAGAACTTGCCAACCTGAATTCCTAAAGGCTAGATGTGAGAGGCACATTCTGCTGCTTCCTCCCTTAGAGTTAAACTTGCTTCTGAAAGCTCAACCTCCGGTGAGTTTGTTTGGCAGAGATATAGAACACACTTTTCCAAGCCTGTTGGAAGGCATTTGCAGTTTCATTTCGCGTCTAATTTCCCAAACCAAACTGCTTGCAGCTCTAACTCCCTTCTAACTACCACTTCTTCGGTTCAGTGAGATATGCTGGATTCTAAACGGAGAAGCTTCTCTGACGCTTTTTCACAGAGATTTTGAAACTGAAATTTCCAAACCCGTTTCCAACGAAGGCGCCTATGGGCTTCCCCATAGAACTTGCCAACCTGAATTCCTACAGGCTAGATGTGAGAGGCACATTCTGCTGCTTCCTCCCTTAGAGTTAAACTAGCTTCTGAAAGCTCAACCTCCGGGGAGTTTGTTTGGCAGAGATATAGAACACACTTTTCCAAGCCTGTTGGAAGGCATTTGCAGTTTCATTTCGCGTCTAATTTCCCAAACCAAACTGCTTGCAGCTCTAACTCCCTTCTAACTACCACTTCTTCGGTTCAGTGAGATATGCTGGATTCTAAACGGAGAAGCTTCTCTGACGCTTTTTCACAGAGATTTTGAAACTGAAATCTCCCATGCCGTTTCCACCGTAGGCAGCAATGGGCTTCCCCATGGAACTTGCCAACCTGAATTCCTACAGGCTAGATGTGAGAGGCACATTCTGCTGCTTCCTCCCTTAGAGTTAAACTTGCTTCTGAAAGCTCAACCTCCGGGGAGTTTGTTTGGCAGAGATATAGAACACACTTTTCCAAGCCTGTTGGAAGGCATTTGCAGTTTCATTTCGCGTCTAATTTCCCAAACCAAACTGCTTGCAGCTCTAACTCCCTTCTAACTACCACTTCTTCGGTTCAGTGAGATATGCTGGATTCTAAACGGAGAAGCTTCTCTGACGCTTTTTCACAGAGATTTTGAAACTGAAATTTCCAAACCCGTTTCCAACGAAGGCGCCAATGGGCTTCCCCATAGAACTTGCCAACCTGAATTCCTACAGGCTAGATGTGAGAGGCACATTCTGCTGCTTCCTCCCTTAGAGTTAAACTAGCTTCTGAAAGCTCAACCTCCGGGGAGTCTGTTTGGCAGAGATATAGAACACACTTTTCCAAGCCTGTTTTAAGGCATTTGCAGTTTCATTTCGCGTCTAATTTCCCAAACCAAACTGCTTGCAGCTCTAACTCCCTTCTAACTACCACTTCTTCGGTTCAGTGAGATATGCTGGATTCTAACCGGAGAAGCTTCTCTGACGCTTTTTCACAGAGATTTTGAAACTGAAATTTCCCATGCCGTTTTCACCATAGGCAGCAATGGGCTTCCCCATAGAACTTGCCAACCTGAATTCCTACAGGCTAGATGTGAGAGGCACATTCTGCTGCTTCCTCCCTTAGAGTTAAACTTGCTTCTGTAAGCTCAACCTCCGGGGAGTCTGTTTGGCAGAGATATAGAACACACTTTTCCAAGCCTGTTGGAAGGCATTTGCAGTTTCATTTCGCGTCTAATTTCCCAAACCAAACTGCTTGCAGCTCTAACTCCCTTCTAACTACCACTTCTTCGGTTCAGTGAGATATGCTGGATTCTAAACGGAGAAGCTTCTCTGACGCTTTTTCACAGAGATTTTGAAACTGAAATCTCCCATGCCGTTTCCACCATAGGCAGCAATGGGCTTCCCCATAGAACTTGCCAACCTGAATTCCTACAGGCTAGATGTGAGAGGCACATTCTCCTGCTTCCTCCCTAACAGTTAAGCTTGCTTCTGAAAGCTCAACCTCCGGGGACTCTGTTTGGCAGAGATATAGAACACACTTTTCCAAGCCTGTTGGAAGGCCTTTGCAGTGTCATTTCGCATCTAATTTCCCAAACCAAACTGCTTGCAGCTCTAACTCCCTTCTAACTACCACTTCTTCGGTTCAGTGAGATATGCTGGATTCTAAACGGAGAAGCTTCTCTGACGCTTTTTCACAGAGATTTTGAAACTGAAATCTCCCATGCCGTTTCCACCGTAGGCAGCAATGGGCTTCCCCATGGAACTTGCCAACCTGAATTCCTACAGGCTAGATGTGAGAGGCACATTCTGCTGCTTCCTCCCTTAGAGTTAAACTTGCTTCTGAAAGCTCAACCTCCGGGGAGTTTGTTTGGCAGAGATATAGAACACACTTTTCCAAGCCTGTTGGAAGGCATTTGCAGTTTCATTTCGCGTCTAATTTCCCAAACCAAACTGCTTGCAGCTCTAACTCCCTTCTAACTACCACTTCTTCGGTTCAGTGAGATATGCTGGATTCTAAACGGAGAAGCTTCTCTGCCGCTTTTTCACAGAGATTTTGAAACTGAAATCTCCCATGCCGTTTCCACCATAGGCAGCAATGGGCTTCCCCATAGAACTTGCCAACCTGAATTCCTACAGGCTAGATGTGAGAGGCACATTCTGCTGCTTCCTCCCTAACAGTTAAGCTTGCTTCTGAAAGCTCAACCTCCGGGGACTCTGTTTGGCAGAGATATAGAACACAATTTTCCAAGCCTGTTGGAAGGAATTTGCAGTTTCATTTCGCGTCTAATTTCCCAAACCAAACTGCTTGCAGCTCTAACTCCCTTCTAACTACCACTTCTTCGGTTCAGTGAGATATGCTGGATTCTAAACGGAGAAGCTTCTCTGACGCTTTTTCACAGAGATTTTGAAACTGAAATCTCCCATGCCGTTTTCACCATAGGCAGCAATGGGCTTCCCCATAGAACTTGCCAACCTGAATTCCTACAGGCTAGACGTGAGAGGCACATTCTGCTGCTTCCTCCCTTAGAGTTAAACTAGCTTCTGAAAGCTCAACCTCCGGGGAGTTTGTTTGGCAGAGATATAGAACACACTTTTCCAAGCCTGTTGGAAGGCATTTGCAGTTTCATTTCGCGTCTAATTTCCCAAACCAAACTGCTTGCAGCTCTAACTCCCTTCTAACTACCACTTCTTCGGTTCAGTGAGATATGCTGGATTCTAAACGGAGAAGCTTCTCTGACGCTTTTTCACAGAGATTTTGAAACTGAAATCTCCCATGCCGTTTCCACCATAGGCAGCAATGGGCTTCCCCATAGAACTTGCCAACCTGAATTCCTACAGGCTAGATGTGAGAGGCACATTCTGCTGCTTCCTCCCAAACAGTTAAGCTTGCTTCTGAAAGCTCAACCTCCGGGGACTCTGTTTGGCAGAGATATAGAACACACTTTTCCAAGCCTGTTGCAAGGCCTTTGCAGTGTCATTTCGCATCTAATTTCCCAAACCAAACTGCTTGCAGCTCTAACTCCCTTCTAACTACCACTTCTTCGGTTCAGTGAGATATGCTGGATTCTAAACGGAGAAGCTTCTCTGACGCTTTTTCACAGAGATTTTGAAACTGAAATCTCCCATGCCGTTTCCACCATAGGCAGCAATGGGCTTCCCCATAGAACTTGCCAACCTGAATTCCTAAAGGCTAGATGTGAGAGGCACATTCTGCTGCTTCCTCCCTTAGAGTTAAACTTGCTTCTGAAAGCTCAACCTCCGGTGAGTTTGTTTGGCAGAGATATAGAACACACTTTTCCAAGCCTGTTGGAAGGCATTTGCAGTTTCATTTCGCGTCTAATTTCCCAAACCAAACTGCTTGCAGCTCTAACTCCCTTCTAACTACCACTTCTTCGGTTCAGTGAGATATGCTGGATTCTAAACGGAGAAGCTTCTCTGACGCTTTTTCACAGAGATTTTGAAACTGAAATTTCCAAACCCGTTTCCAACGAGGGCGCCTATGGGCTTCCCCATAGAACTTGCCAACCTGAATTCCTACAGGCTAGATGTGAGAGGCACATTCTGCTGCTTCCTCCCTTAGAGTTAAACTAGCTTCTGAAAGCTCAACCTCCGGGGAGTTTGTTTGGCAGAGATATAGAACACACTTTTCCAAGCCTGTTGGAAGGCATTTGCAGTTTCATTTCGCGTCTAATTTCCCAAACCAAACTGCTTGCAGCTCTAACTCCCTTCTAACTACCACTTCTTCGGTTCAGTGAGATATGCTGGATTCTAAACGGAGAAGCTTCTCTGACGCTTTTTCACAGAGATTTTGAAACTGAAATCTCCCATGCCGTTTCCACCATAGGCAGCAATGGGCTTCCCCATGGAACTTGCCAACCTGAATTCCTACAGGCTAGATGTGAGAGGCACATTCTGGTGCTTCCTCCCTAACAGTTAAGCTTGCTTCTGAAAGCTCAACCTCCGGGGAGTTTGTTTGGCAGAGATATAGAACACACTTTTCCAAGCCTGTTGGAAGGCATTTGCAGTTTCATTTCGCGTCTAATTTCCCAAACCAAACTGCTTGCAGCTCTAACTCCCTTCTAACTACCACTTCTTCGGTTCAGTGAGATATGCTGGATTCTAAACGGAGAAGCTTCTCTGACGCTTTTTCACAGAGATTTTGAAACTGAAATCTCCCATGCCGTTTCCACCATAGGCAGCAATGGGCTTCCCCATAGAACTTGCCAACCTGAATTCCTACAGGCTAGATGTGAGAGGCACATTCTGCTGCTTCCTCCCTTAGAGTTAAACTTGCTTCTGTAAGCTCAACCTCCGGGGAGTCTGTTTGGCAGAGATATAGAACACACTTTTCCAAGCCTGTTGGAAGGCATTTGCAGTTTCATTTCGCGTCTAATTTCCCAAACCAAACTGCTTGCAGCTCTAACTCCCTTCTAACTACCACTTCTTCGGTTCAGTGAGATATGCTGGATTCTAAACGGAGAAGCTTCTCTGACGCTTTTTCACAGAGATTTTGAAACTGAAATCTCCCATGCCGTTTCCACCATAGGCAGCAATGGGCTTCCCCATAGAACTTGCCAACCTGAATTCCTACAGGCTAGATGTGAGAGGCACATTCTGCTGCTTCCTCCCTAACAGTTAAGCTTGCTTCTGAAAGCTCAACCTCCGGGGACTCTGTTTGGCAGAGATATAGAACACACTTTTCCAAGCCTGTTGGAAGGCCTTTGCAGTGTCATTTCGCATCTAATTTCCCAAACCAAACTGCTTGCAGCTCTAACTCCCTTCTAACTACCACTTCTTCGGTTCAGTGAGATATGCTGGATTCTAAACGGAGAAGCTTCTCTGACGCTTTTTCACAGAGATTTTGAAACTGAAATCTCCCATGCCGTTTCCACCGTAGGCAGCAATGGGCTTCCCCATGGAACTTGCCAACCTGAATTCCTACAGGCTAGATGTGAGAGGCACATTCTGCTGCTTCCTCCCTTAGAGTTAAACTTGCTTCTGAAAGCTCAACCTCCGGGGAGTTTGTTTGGCAGAGATATAGAACACACTTTTCCAAGCCTGTTGGAAGGCATTTGCAGTTTCATTTCGCGTCTAATTTCCCAAACCAAACTGCTTGCAGCTCTAACTCCCTTCTAACTACCACTTCTTCGGTTCAGTGAGATATGCTGGATTCTAAACGGAGAAGCTTCTCTGACGCTTTTTCACAGAGATTTTGAAACTGAAATTTCCAAACCCGTTTCCAACGAAGGCGCCAATGGGCTTCCCCATAGAACTTGCCAACCTGAATTCCTACAGGCTAGATGTGAGAGGCACATTCTGCTGCTTCCTCCCTTAGAGTTAAACTAGCTTCTGAAAGCTCAACCTCCGGGGAGTTTGTTTGGCAGAGATATAGAACACACTTTTCCAAGCCTGTTGGAAGGCATTTGCAGTTTCATTTCGCGTCTAATTTCCCAAACCAAACTGCTTGCAGCTCTAACTCCCTTCTAACTACCACTTCTTCGGTTCAGTGAGATATGCTGGATTCTAAACGGAGAAGCTTCTCTGACGCTTTTTCACAGAGATTTTGAAACTGAAATCTCCCATGCCGTTTCCACCATAGGCAGCAATGGGCTTCCCCATAGAACTTGCCAACCTGAATTCCTACAGGCTAGATGTGAGAGGCACATTCTGCTGCTTCCTCCCAAACAGTTAAGCTTGCTTCTGAAAGCTCAACCTCCGGGGACTCTGTTTGGCAGAGATATAGAACACACTTTTCCAAGCCTGTTGCAAGGCCTTTGCAGTGTCATTTCGCATCTAATTTCCCAAACCAAACTGCTTGCAGCTCTAACTCCCTTCTAACTACCACTTCTTCGGTTCAGTGAGATATGCTGGATTCTAAACGGAGAAGCTTCTCTGACGCTTTTTCACAGAGATTTTGAAACTGAAATCTCCCATGCCGTTTCCACCATAGGCAGCAATGGGCTTCCCCATAGAACTTGCCAACCTGAATTCCTAAAGGCTAGATGTGAGAGGCACATTCTGCTGCTTCCTCCCTTAGAGTTAAACTTGCTTCTGAAAGCTCAACCTCCGGTGAGTTTGTTTGGCAGAGATATAGAACACACTTTTCCAAGCCTGTTGGAAGGCATTTGCAGTTTCATTTCGCGTCTAATTTCCCAAACCAAACTGCTTGCAGCTCTAACTCCCTTCTAACTACCACTTCTTCGGTTCAGTGAGATATGCTGGATTCTAAACGGAGAAGCTTCTCTGACGCTTTTTCACAGAGATTTTGAAACTGAAATTTCCAAACCCGTTTCCAACGAGGGCGCCTATGGGCTTCCCCATAGAACTTGCCAACCTGAATTCCTACAGGCTAGATGTGAGAGGCACATTCTGCTGCTTCCTCCCTTAGAGTTAAACTAGCTTCTGAAAGCTCAACCTCCGGGGAGTTTGTTTGGCAGAGATATAGAACACACTTTTCCAAGCCTGTTGGAAGGCATTTGCAGTTTCATTTCGCGTCTAATTTCCCAAACCAAACTGCTTGCAGCTCTAACTCCCTTCTAACTACCACTTCTTCGGTTCAGTGAGATATGCTGGATTCTAAACGGAGAAGCTTCTCTGACGCTTTTTCACAGAGATTTTGAAACTGAAATCTCCCATGCCGTTTCCACCATAGGCAGCAATGGGCTTCCCCATGGAACTTGCCAACCTGAATTCCTACAGGCTAGATGTGAGAGGCACATTCTGGTGCTTCCTCCCTAACAGTTAAGCTTGCTTCTGAAAGCTCAACCTCCGGGGAGTTTGTTTGGCAGAGATATAGAACACACTTTTCCAAGCCTGTTGGAAGGCATTTGCAGTTTCATTTCGCGTCTAATTTCCCAAACCAAACTGCTTGCAGCTCTAACTCCCTTCTAACTACCACTTCTTCGGTTCAGTGAGATATGCTGGATTCTAAACGGAGAAGCTTCTCTGACGCTTTTTCACAGAGATTTTGAAACTGAAATCTCCCATGCCGTTTCCACCATAGGCAGCAATGGGCTTCCCCATAGAACTTGCCAACCTGAATTCCTACAGGCTAGATGTGAGAGGCACATTCTGCTGCTTCCTCCCTTAGAGTTAAACTTGCTTCTGAAAGCTCAACCTCCGGGGAGTTTGTTTGGCAGAGATATAGAACACACTTTTCCAAGCCTGTTGGAAGGCATTTGCAGTTTCATTTCGCGTCTAATTTCCCAAACCAAACTGCTTGCAGCTCTAACTCCCTTCTAACTACCACTTCTTCGGTTCAGTGAGATATGCTGGATTCTAAACGGAGAAGCTTCTCTGACGCTTTTTCACAGAGATTTTGAAACTGAAATTTCCAAACCCGTTTCCAACGAAGGCGCCAATGGGCTTCCCCATAGAACTTGCCAACCTGAATTCCTACAGGCTAGATGTGAGAGGCACATTCTGCTGCTTCCTCCCTTAGAGTTAAACTAGCTTCTGAAAGCTCAACCTCCGGGGAGTCTGTTTGGCAGAGATATAGAACACACTTTTCCAAGCCTGTTTTAAGGCATTTGCAGTTTCATTTCGCGTCTAATTTCCCAAACCAAACTGCTTGCAGCTCTAACTCCCTTCTAACTACCACTTCTTCGGTTCAGTGAGATATGCTGGATTCTAAACGGAGAAGCTTCTCTGACGCTTTTTCACAGAGATTTTGAAACTGAAATTTCCCATGCCGTTTTCACCATAGGCAGCAATGGGCTTCCCCATAGAACTTGCCAACCTGAATTCCTACAGGCTAGATGTGAGAGGCACATTCTGCTGCTTCCTCCCTTAGAGTTAAACTTGCTTCTGTAAGCTCAACCTCCGGGGAGTCTGTTTGGCAGAGATATAGAACACACTTTTCCAAGCCTGTTGGAAGGCATTTGCAGTTTCATTTCGCGTCTAATTTCCCAAACCAAACTGCTTGCAGCTCTAACTCCCTTCTAACTACCACTTCTTCGGTTCAGTGAGATATGCTGGATTCTAAACGGAGAAGCTTCTCTGACGCTTTTTCACAGAGATTTTGAAACTGAAATCTCCCATGCCGTTTCCACCATAGGCAGCAATGGGCTTCCCCATAGAACTTGCCAACCTGAATTCCTACAGGCTAGATGTGAGAGGCACATTCTCCTGCTTCCTCCCTAACAGTTAAGCTTGCTTCTGAAAGCTCAACCTCCGGGGACTCTGTTTGGCAGAGATATAGAACACACTTTTCCAAGCCTGTTGGAAGGCCTTTGCAGTGTCATTTCGCATCTAATTTCCCAAACCAAACTGCTTGCAGCTCTAACTCCCTTCTAACTACCACTTCTTCGGTTCAGTGAGATATGCTGGATTCTAAACGGAGAAGCTTCTCTGACGCTTTTTCACAGAGATTTTGAAACTGAAATCTCCCATGCCGTTTCCACCGTAGGCAGCAATGGGCTTCCCCATGGAACTTGCCAACCTGAATTCCTACAGGCTAGATGTGAGAGGCACATTCTGCTGCTTCCTCCCTTAGAGTTAAACTTGCTTCTGAAAGCTCAACCTCCGGGGAGTTTGTTTGGCAGAGATATAGAACACACTTTTCCAAGCCTGTTGGAAGGCATTTGCAGTTTCATTTCGCGTCTAATTTCCCAAACCAAACTGCTTGCAGCTCTAACTCCCTTCTAACTACCACTTCTTCGGTTCAGTGAGATATGCTGGATTCTAAACGGAGAAGCTTCTCTGCCGCTTTTTCACAGAGATTTTGAAACTGAAATCTCCCATGCCGTTTCCACCATAGGCAGCAATGGGCTTCCCCATAGAACTTGCCAACCTGAATTCCTACAGGCTAGATGTGAGAGGCACATTCTGCTGCTTCCTCCCTAACAGTTAAGCTTGCTTCTGAAAGCTCAACCTCCGGGGACTCTGTTTGGCAGAGATATAGAACACAATTTTCCAAGCCTGTTGGAAGGAATTTGCAGTTTCATTTCGCGTCTAATTTCCCAAACCAAACTGCTTGCAGCTCTAACTCCCTTCTAACTACCACTTCTTCGGTTCAGTGAGATATGCTGGATTCTAAACGGAGAAGCTTCTCTGACGCTTTTTCACAGAGATTTTGAAACTGAAATCTCCCATGCCGTTTTCACCATAGGCAGCAATGGGCTTCCCCATAGAACTTGCCAACCTGAATTCCTACAGGCTAGACGTGAGAGGCACATTCTGCTGCTTCCTCCCTTAGAGTTAAACTAGCTTCTGAAAGCTCAACCTCCGGGGAGTTTGTTTGGCAGAGATATAGAACACACTTTTCCAAGCCTGTTGGAAGGCATTTGCAGTTTCATTTCGCGTCTAATTTCCCAAACCAAACTGCTTGCAGCTCTAACTCCCTTCTAACTACCACTTCTTCGGTTCAGTGAGATATGCTGGATTCTAAACGGAGAAGCTTCTCTGACGCTTTTTCACAGAGATTTTGAAACTGAAATCTCCCATGCCGTTTCCACCATAGGCAGCAATGGGCTTCCCCATAGAACTTGCCAACCTGAATTCCTACAGGCTAGATGTGAGAGGCACATTCTGCTGCTTCCTCCCAAACAGTTAAGCTTGCTTCTGAAAGCTCAACCTCCGGGGACTCTGTTTGGCAGAGATATAGAACACACTTTTCCAAGCCTGTTGCAAGGCCTTTGCAGTGTCATTTCGCATCTAATTTCCCAAACCAAACTGCTTGCAGCTCTAACTCCCTTCTAACTACCACTTCTTCGGTTCAGTGAGATATGCTGGATTCTAAACGGAGAAGCTTCTCTGACGCTTTTTCACAGAGATTTTGAAACTGAAATCTCCCATGCCGTTTCCACCATAGGCAGCAATGGGCTTCCCCATAGAACTTGCCAACCTGAATTCCTAAAGGCTAGATGTGAGAGGCACATTCTGCTGCTTCCTCCCTTAGAGTTAAACTTGCTTCTGAAAGCTCAACCTCCGGTGAGTTTGTTTGGCAGAGATATAGAACACACTTTTCCAAGCCTGTTGGAAGGCATTTGCAGTTTCATTTCGCGTCTAATTTCCCAAACCAAACTGCTTGCAGCTCTAACTCCCTTCTAACTACCACTTCTTCGGTTCAGTGAGATATGCTGGATTCTAAACGGAGAAGCTTCTCTGACGCTTTTTCACAGAGATTTTGAAACTGAAATTTCCAAACCCGTTTCCAACGAGGGCGCCTATGGGCTTCCCCATAGAACTTGCCAACCTGAATTCCTACAGGCTAGATGTGAGAGGCACATTCTGCTGCTTCCTCCCTTAGAGTTAAACTAGCTTCTGAAAGCTCAACCTCCGGGGAGTTTGTTTGGCAGAGATATAGAACACACTTTTCCAAGCCTGTTGGAAGGCATTTGCAGTTTCATTTCGCGTCTAATTTCCCAAACCAAACTGCTTGCAGCTCTAACTCCCTTCTAACTACCACTTCTTCGGTTCAGTGAGATATGCTGGATTCTAAACGGAGAAGCTTCTCTGACGCTTTTTCACAGAGATTTTGAAACTGAAATCTCCCATGCCGTTTCCACCATAGGCAGCAATGGGCTTCCCCATGGAACTTGCCAACCTGAATTCCTACAGGCTAGATGTGAGAGGCACATTCTGGTGCTTCCTCCCTAACAGTTAAGCTTGCTTCTGAAAGCTCAACCTCCGGGGAGTTTGTTTGGCAGAGATATAGAACACACTTTTCCAAGCCTGTTGGAAGGCATTTGCAGTTTCATTTCGCGTCTAATTTCCCAAACCAAACTGCTTGCAGCTCTAACTCCCTTCTAACTACCACTTCTTCGGTTCAGTGAGATATGCTGGATTCTAAACGGAGAAGCTTCTCTGACGCTTTTTCACAGAGATTTTGAAACTGAAATCTCCCATGCCGTTTCCACCATAGGCAGCAATGGGCTTCCCCATAGAACTTGCCAACCTGAATTCCTACAGGCTAGATGTGAGAGGCACATTCTGCTGCTTCCTCCCTTAGAGTTAAACTTGCTTCTGTAAGCTCAACCTCCGGGGAGTCTGTTTGGCAGAGATATAGAACACACTTTTCCAAGCCTGTTGGAAGGCATTTGCAGTTTCATTTCGCGTCTAATTTCCCAAACCAAACTGCTTGCAGCTCTAACTCCCTTCTAACTACCACTTCTTCGGTTCAGTGAGATATGCTGGATTCTAAACGGAGAAGCTTCTCTGACGCTTTTTCACAGAGATTTTGAAACTGAAATCTCCCATGCCGTTTCCACCATAGGCAGCAATGGGCTTCCCCATAGAACTTGCCAACCTGAATTCCTACAGGCTAGATGTGAGAGGCACATTCTGCTGCTTCCTCCCTAACAGTTAAGCTTGCTTCTGAAAGCTCAACCTCCGGGGACTCTGTTTGGCAGAGATATAGAACACACTTTTCCAAGCCTGTTGGAAGGCCTTTGCAGTGTCATTTCGCATCTAATTTCCCAAACCAAACTGCTTGCAGCTCTAACTCCCTTCTAACTACCACTTCTTCGGTTCAGTGAGATATGCTGGATTCTAAACGGAGAAGCTTCTCTGACGCTTTTTCACAGAGATTTTGAAACTGAAATCTCCCATGCCGTTTCCACCGTAGGCAGCAATGGGCTTCCCCATGGAACTTGCCAACCTGAATTCCTACAGGCTAGATGTGAGAGGCACATTCTGCTGCTTCCTCCCTTAGAGTTAAACTTGCTTCTGAAAGCTCAACCTCCGGGGAGTTTGTTTGGCAGAGATATAGAACACACTTTTCCAAGCCTGTTGGAAGGCATTTGCAGTTTCATTTCGCGTCTAATTTCCCAAACCAAACTGCTTGCAGCTCTAACTCCCTTCTAACTACCACTTCTTCGGTTCAGTGAGATATGCTGGATTCTAAACGGAGAAGCTTCTCTGACGCTTTTTCACAGAGATTTTGAAACTGAAATTTCCAAACCCGTTTCCAACGAAGGCGCCAATGGGCTTCCCCATAGAACTTGCCAACCTGAATTCCTACAGGCTAGATGTGAGAGGCACATTCTGCTGCTTCCTCCCTTAGAGTTAAACTAGCTTCTGAAAGCTCAACCTCCGGGGAGTTTGTTTGGCAGAGATATAGAACACACTTTTCCAAGCCTGTTGGAAGGCATTTGCAGTTTCATTTCGCGTCTAATTTCCCAAACCAAACTGCTTGCAGCTCTAACTCCCTTCTAACTACCACTTCTTCGGTTCAGTGAGATATGCTGGATTCTAAACGGAGAAGCTTCTCTGACGCTTTTTCACAGAGATTTTGAAACTGAAATCTCCCATGCCGTTTCCACCATAGGCAGCAATGGGCTTCCCCATAGAACTTGCCAACCTGAATTCCTACAGGCTAGATGTGAGAGGCACATTCTGCTGCTTCCTCCCAAACAGTTAAGCTTGCTTCTGAAAGCTCAACCTCCGGGGACTCTGTTTGGCAGAGATATAGAACACACTTTTCCAAGCCTGTTGCAAGGCCTTTGCAGTGTCATTTCGCATCTAATTTCCCAAACCAAACTGCTTGCAGCTCTAACTCCCTTCTAACTACCACTTCTTCGGTTCAGTGAGATATGCTGGATTCTAAACGGAGAAGCTTCTCTGACGCTTTTTCACAGAGATTTTGAAACTGAAATCTCCCATGCCGTTTCCACCATAGGCAGCAATGGGCTTCCCCATAGAACTTGCCAACCTGAATTCCTAAAGGCTAGATGTGAGAGGCACATTCTGCTGCTTCCTCCCTTAGAGTTAAACTTGCTTCTGAAAGCTCAACCTCCGGTGAGTTTGTTTGGCAGAGATATAGAACACACTTTTCCAAGCCTGTTGGAAGGCATTTGCAGTTTCATTTCGCGTCTAATTTCCCAAACCAAACTGCTTGCAGCTCTAACTCCCTTCTAACTACCACTTCTTCGGTTCAGTGAGATATGCTGGATTCTAAACGGAGAAGCTTCTCTGACGCTTTTTCACAGAGATTTTGAAACTGAAATTTCCAAACCCGTTTCCAACGAGGGCGCCTATGGGCTTCCCCATAGAACTTGCCAACCTGAATTCCTACAGGCTAGATGTGAGAGGCACATTCTGCTGCTTCCTCCCTTAGAGTTAAACTAGCTTCTGAAAGCTCAACCTCCGGGGAGTTTGTTTGGCAGAGATATAGAACACACTTTTCCAAGCCTGTTGGAAGGCATTTGCAGTTTCATTTCGCGTCTAATTTCCCAAACCAAACTGCTTGCAGCTCTAACTCCCTTCTAACTACCACTTCTTCGGTTCAGTGAGATATGCTGGATTCTAAACGGAGAAGCTTCTCTGACGCTTTTTCACAGAGATTTTGAAACTGAAATCTCCCATGCCGTTTCCACCATAGGCAGCAATGGGCTTCCCCATGGAACTTGCCAACCTGAATTCCTACAGGCTAGATGTGAGAGGCACATTCTGGTGCTTCCTCCCTAACAGTTAAGCTTGCTTCTGAAAGCTCAACCTCCGGGGAGTTTGTTTGGCAGAGATATAGAACACACTTTTCCAAGCCTGTTGGAAGGCATTTGCAGTTTCATTTCGCGTCTAATTTCCCAAACCAAACTGCTTGCAGCTCTAACTCCCTTCTAACTACCACTTCTTCGGTTCAGTGAGATATGCTGGATTCTAAACGGAGAAGCTTCTCTGACGCTTTTTCACAGAGATTTTGAAACTGAAATCTCCCATGCCGTTTCCACCATAGGCAGCAATGGGCTTCCCCATAGAACTTGCCAACCTGAATTCCTACAGGCTAGATGTGAGAGGCACATTCTGCTGCTTCCTCCCTTAGAGTTAAACTTGCTTCTGAAAGCTCAACCTCCGGGGAGTTTGTTTGGCAGAGATATAGAACACACTTTTCCAAGCCTGTTGGAAGGCATTTGCAGTTTCATTTCGCGTCTAATTTCCCAAACCAAACTGCTTGCAGCTCTAACTCCCTTCTAACTACCACTTCTTCGGTTCAGTGAGATATGCTGGATTCTAAACGGAGAAGCTTCTCTGACGCTTTTTCACAGAGATTTTGAAACTGAAATTTCCAAACCCGTTTCCAACGAAGGCGCCAATGGGCTTCCCCATAGAACTTGCCAACCTGAATTCCTACAGGCTAGATGTGAGAGGCACATTCTGCTGCTTCCTCCCTTAGAGTTAAACTAGCTTCTGAAAGCTCAACCTCCGGGGAGTCTGTTTGGCAGAGATATAGAACACACTTTTCCAAGCCTGTTTTAAGGCATTTGCAGTTTCATTTCGCGTCTAATTTCCCAAACCAAACTGCTTGCAGCTCTAACTCCCTTCTAACTACCACTTCTTCGGTTCAGTGAGATATGCTGGATTCTAAACGGAGAAGCTTCTCTGACGCTTTTTCACAGAGATTTTGAAACTGAAATTTCCCATGCCGTTTTCACCATAGGCAGCAATGGGCTTCCCCATAGAACTTGCCAACCTGAATTCCTACAGGCTAGATGTGAGAGGCACATTCTGCTGCTTCCTCCCTTAGAGTTAAACTTGCTTCTGTAAGCTCAACCTCCGGGGAGTCTGTTTGGCAGAGATATAGAACACACTTTTCCAAGCCTGTTGGAAGGCATTTGCAGTTTCATTTCGCGTCTAATTTCCCAAACCAAACTGCTTGCAGCTCTAACTCCCTTCTAACTACCACTTCTTCGGTTCAGTGAGATATGCTGGATTCTAAACGGAGAAGCTTCTCTGACGCTTTTTCACAGAGATTTTGAAACTGAAATCTCCCATGCCGTTTCCACCATAGGCAGCAATGGGCTTCCCCATAGAACTTGCCAACCTGAATTCCTACAGGCTAGATGTGAGAGGCACATTCTCCTGCTTCCTCCCTAACAGTTAAGCTTGCTTCTGAAAGCTCAACCTCCGGGGACTCTGTTTGGCAGAGATATAGAACACACTTTTCCAAGCCTGTTGGAAGGCCTTTGCAGTGTCATTTCGCATCTAATTTCCCAAACCAAACTGCTTGCAGCTCTAACTCCCTTCTAACTACCACTTCTTCGGTTCAGTGAGATATGCTGGATTCTAAACGGAGAAGCTTCTCTGACGCTTTTTCACAGAGATTTTGAAACTGAAATCTCCCATGCCGTTTCCACCGTAGGCAGCAATGGGCTTCCCCATGGAACTTGCCAACCTGAATTCCTACAGGCTAGATGTGAGAGGCACATTCTGCTGCTTCCTCCCTTAGAGTTAAACTTGCTTCTGAAAGCTCAACCTCCGGGGAGTTTGTTTGGCAGAGATATAGAACACACTTTTCCAAGCCTGTTGGAAGGCATTTGCAGTTTCATTTCGCGTCTAATTTCCCAAACCAAACTGCTTGCAGCTCTAACTCCCTTCTAACTACCACTTCTTCGGTTCAGTGAGATATGCTGGATTCTAAACGGAGAAGCTTCTCTGCCGCTTTTTCACAGAGATTTTGAAACTGAAATCTCCCATGCCGTTTCCACCATAGGCAGCAATGGGCTTCCCCATAGAACTTGCCAACCTGAATTCCTACAGGCTAGATGTGAGAGGCACATTCTGCTGCTTCCTCCCTAACAGTTAAGCTTGCTTCTGAAAGCTCAACCTCCGGGGACTCTGTTTGGCAGAGATATAGAACACAATTTTCCAAGCCTGTTGGAAGGAATTTGCAGTTTCATTTCGCATCTAATTTCCCAAACCTAACTGCTTGCAGCTCTAACTCCCTTCTAACTACCACTTCTTCGGTTCAGTGAGATATGCTGGATTCTAAACGGAGAAGCTTCTCTGACGCTTTTTCACAGAGATTTTGAAACTGAAATTTCCAAACCCGTTTCCAACGAAGGCGCCAATGGGCTTCCCCATAGAACTTGCCAACCTGAATTCCTACAGGCTAGATGTGAGAGGCACATTCTGCTGCTTCCTCCCTTAGAGTTAAACTAGCTTCTGAAAGCTCAACCTCCGGGGAGTTTGTTTGGCAGAGATATAGAACACACTTTTCCAAGCCTGTTTTAAGGCATTTGCAGTTTCATTTCGCGTCTAATTTCCCAAACCAAACTGCTTGCAGCTCTAACTCCCTTCTAACTACCACTTCTTCGGTTCAGTGAGATATGCTGGATTCTAAACGGAGAAGCTTCTCTGACGCTTTTTCACAGAGATTTTGAAACTGAAATCTCCCATGCCGTTTCCACCATAGGCAGCAATGGGCTTCCCCATAGAACTTGCCAACCTGAATTCCTACAGGCTAGATGTGAGAGGCACATTCTGCTGCTTCCTCCCTAACAGTTAAGCTTGCTTCTGAAAGCTCAACCTCCGGGGACTCTGTTTGGCAGAGATATAGAACACACTTTTCCAAGCCTGTTGCAAGGCCTTTGCAGTGTCATTTCGCATCTAATTTCCCAAACCAAACTGCTTGCAGCTCTAACTCCCTTCTAACTACCACTTCTTCGGTTCAGTGAGATATGCTGGATTCTAAACGGAGAAGCTTCTCTGACGCTTTTTCACAGAGATTTTGAAACTGAAATCTCCCATGCCGTTTCCACCGTAGGCAGCAATGGGCTTCCCCATGGAACTTGCCAACCTGAATTCCTACAGGCTAGATGTGAGAGGCACATTCTGCTGCTTCCTCCCTTAGAGTTAAACTTGCTTCTGAAAGCTCAACCTCCGGGGAGTTTGTTTGGCAGGGATATAGAACACACTTTTCCAAGCCTGTTGGAAGGCATTTGCAGTTTCATTTCGCGTCTAATTTCCCAAACCAAACTGCTTGCAGCTCTAACTCCCTTCTAACTACCACTTCTTCGGTTCAGTGAGATATGCTGGATTCTAAACGGAGAAGCTTCTCTGACGCTTTTTCACAGAGATTTTGAAACTGAAATTTCCAAACCCGTTTCCAACGAAGGCGCCAATGGGCTTCCCCATAGAACTTGCCAACCTGAATTCCTACAGGCTAGATGTGAGAGGCACATTCTGCTGCTTCCTCCCTTAGAGTTAAACTAGCTTCTGAAAGCTCAACCTCCGGGGAGTCTGTTTGGCAGAGATATAGAACACACTTTTCCAAGCCTGTTTTAAGGCATTTGCAGTTTCATTTCGCGTCTACTTTCCCAAACCAAACTGCTTGCAGCTCTAACTCCCTTCTAACTACCACTTCTTCGGTTCAGTGAGATATGCTGGATTCTAAACGGAGAAGCTTCTCTGACGCTTTTTCACAGAGATTTTGAAACTGAAATCTCCCATGCCGTTTTCACCATAGGCAGCAATGGGCTTCCCCATAGAACTTGCCAACCTGAATTCCTACAGGCTAGATGTGAGAGGCACATTCTGCTGCTTCCTCCCTTAGAGTTAAACTAGCTTCTGAAAGCTCAACCTCCGGGGAGTTTGTTTGGCAGAGATATAGAACACACTTTTCCAAGCCTGTTGGAAGGCATTTGTAGTTTCATTTCGCGTCTAATTTCCCAAACCAAACTGCTTGCAGCTCTAACTCCCTTCTAACTACCACTTCTTCGGTTCAGTGAGATATGCTGGATTCTAAACGGAGAAGCTTCTCTGACGCTTTTTCACAGAGATTTTGAAACTGAAATCTCCCATGCCGTTTCCACCAAAGGCAGCAATGGGCTTCCCCATAGAACTTGCCAACCTGAATTCCTACAGGCTAGATGTGAGAGGCACATTCTGCTGCTTCCTCCCTTAGAGTTAAACTTGCTTCTGAAAGCTCAACCTCCGGGGAGTTTGTTTGGCAGAGATATAGAACACACTTTTCCAAGCCTGTTGGAAGGCATTTGCAGTTTCATTTCGCGTCTAATTTCCCAAACCAAACTGCTTGCAGCTCTAACTCCCTTCTAACTACCACTTCTTCGGTTCAGTGAGATATGCTGGATTCTAAACGGAGAAGCTTCTCTGACGCTTTTTCACAGAGATTTTGAAACTGAAATTTCCAAACCCGTTTCCAATGAAGGCGCCAATGGGCTTTCCCATAGAACTTGCCAACCTGAATTCCTACAGGCTAGATGTGAGAGGCACATTCTGCTGCTTCCTCCCTTAGAGTTAAGCTAGCTTCTGAAAGCTCAACCTCCGGGGACTCTGTTTGGCAGAGATATAGAACACACTTTTCCAAGCCTGTTTTAAGGCATTTGCAGTTTCATTTCGCGTCTAATTTCCCAAACCAAACTGCTTGCAGCTCTAACTCCCTTCTAACTACCACTTCTTCGGTTCAGTGAGATATGCTGGATTCTAAACGGAGAAGCTTCTCTGACGCTTTTTCACAGAGATTTTGAAACTGAAATCTCCCATGCCGTTTCCACCATAGGCAGCAATGGGCTTCCCCATAGAACTTGCCAACCTGAATTCCTACAGGCTAGATGTGAGAGGCACATTTTGCTGCTTCCTCCCTAACAGTTAAGCTTGCTTCTGAAAGCTCAACCTCCGGGGACTCTGTTTGGCAGAGATATAGAACACACTTTTCCAAGCCTGTTGGAAGGCCTTTGCAGTGTCATTTCGCATCTAATTTCCCAAACCAAACTGCTTGCAGCTCTAACTCCCTTCTAACTACCACTTCTTCGGTTCAGTGAGATATGCTGGATTCTAAACGGAGAAGCTTCTCTGACGCTTTTTCACAGAGATTTTGAAACTGAAATCTCCCATGCCGTTTCCACCGTAGGCAGCAATGGGCTTCCCCATGGAACTTGCCAACCTGAATTCCTACAGGCTAGATGTGAGAGGCACATTCTGCTGCTTCCTCCCTTAGAGTTAAACTAGCTTCTGAAAGCTCAACCTCCGGGGAGTTTGTTTGGCAGAGATATAGAACACACTTTTCCAAGCCTGTTGGAAGGCATTTGCAGTTTCATTTCGCGTCTAATTTCCCAAACCAAACTGCTTGCAGCTCTAACTCCCTTCTAACTACCACTTCTTCGGTTCAGTGAGATATGCTGGATTCTAAACGGAGAAGCTTCTCTGACGCTTTTTCACAGAGATTTTGAAACTGAAATCTCCCATGCCGTTTCCACCATAGGCAGCAATGGGCTTCCCCATAGAACTTGCCAACCTGAATTCCTACAGGCTAGATGTGAGAGGCACATTCTGCTGCTTCCTCCCAAACAGTTAAGCTTGCTTCTGAAAGCTCAACCTCCGGGGACTCTGTTTGGCAGAGATATAGAACACACTTTTCCAAGCCTGTTGCAAGGCCTTTGCAGTGTCATTTCGCATCTAATTTCCCAAACCAAACTGCTTGCAGCTCTAACTCCCTTCTAACTACCACTTCTTCGGTTCAGTGAGATATGCTGGATTCTAAACGGAGAAGCTTCTCTGACGCTTTTTCACAGAGATTTTGAAACTGAAATCTCCCATGCCGTTTCCACCATAGGCAGCAATGGGCTTCCCCATAGAACTTGCCAACCTGAATTCCTAAAGGCTAGATGTGAGAGGCACATTCTGCTGCTTCCTCCCTTAGAGTTAAACTTGCTTCTGAAAGCTCAACCTCCGGGGAGTTTGTTTGGCAGAGATATAGAACACACTTTTCCAAGCCTGTTGGAAGGCATTTGCAGTTTCATTTCGCGTCTAATTTCCCAAACCAAACTGCTTGCAGCTCTAACTCCCTTCTAACTACCACTTCTTCGGTTCAGTGAGATATGCTGGATTCTAAACGGAGAAGCTTCTCTGACGCTTTTTCACAGAGATTTTGAAACTGAAATTTCCAAACCCGTTTCCAACGAAGGCGCCAATGGGCTTCCCCATAGAACTTGCCAACCTGAATTCCTACAGGCTAGATGTGAGAGGCACATTCTGCTGCTTCCTCCCTTAGAGTTAAACTAGCTTCTGAAAGCTCAACCTCCGGGGAGTTTGTTTGGCAGAGATATAGAACACACTTTTCCAAGCCTGTTGGAAGGCATTTGCAGTTTCATTTCGCGTCTAATTTCCCAAACCAAACTGCTTGCAGCTCTAACTCCCTTCTAACTACCACTTCTTCGGTTCAGTGAGATATGCTGGATTCTAAACGGAGAAGCTTCTCTGACGCTTTTTCACAGAGATTTTGAAACTGAAATCTCCCATGCCGTTTCCACCATAGGCAGCAATGGGCTTCCCCATAGAACTTGCCAACCTGAATTCCTACAGGCTAGATGTGAGAGGCACATTCTGCTGCTTCCTCCCAAACAGTTAAGCTTGCTTCTGAAAGCTCAACCTCCGGGGACTCTGTTTGGCAGAGATATAGAACACACTTTTCCAAGCCTGTTGCAAGGCCTTTGCAGTGTCATTTCGCATCTAATTTCCCAAACCAAACTGCTTGCAGCTCTAACTCCCTTCTAACTACCACTTCTTCGGTTCAGTGAGATATGCTGGATTCTAAACGGAGAAGCTTCTCTGACGCTTTTTCACAGAGATTTTGAAACTGAAATCTCCCATGCCGTTTCCACCATAGGCAGCAATGGGCTTCCCCATAGAACTTGCCAACCTGAATTCCTAAAGCCTAGATGTGAGAGGCACATTCTGCTGCTTCCTCCCTTAGAGTTAAACTTGCTTCTGAAAGCTCAACCTCCGGGGAGTTTGTTTGGCAGAGATATAGAACACACTTTTCCAAGCCTGTTGGAAGGCATTTGCAGTTTCATTTCGCGTCTAATTTCCCAAACCAAACTGCTTGCAGCTCTAACTCCCTTCTAACTACCACTTCTTCGGTTCAGTGAGATATGCTGGATTCTAAACGGAGAAGCTTCTCTGACGCTTTTTCACAGAGATTTTGAAACTGAAATTTCCAAACCCGTTTCCAACGAAGGCGCCTATGGGCTTCCCCATAGAACTTGCCAACCTGAATTCCTACAGGCTAGATGTGAGAGGCACATTCTGCTGCTTCCTCCCTTAGAGTTAAACTAGCTTCTGAAAGCTCAACCTCCGGGGAGTTTGTTTGGCAGAGATATAGAACACACTTTTCCAAGCCTGTTTTAAGGCATTTGCAGTTTCATTTCGCGTCTAATTTCCCAAACCAAACTGCTTGCAGCTCTAACTCCCTTCTAACTACCACTTCTTCGGTTCAGTGAGATATGCTGGATTCTAAACGGAGAAGCTTCTCTGACGCTTTTTCACAGAGATTTTGAAACTGAAATCTCCCATGCCGTTTCCACCATAGGCAGCAATGGGCTTCCCCATAGAACTTGCCAACCTGAATTCCTACAGGCTAGATGTGAGAGGCACATTCTGCTGCTTCCTCCCTAACAGTTAAGCTTGCTTCTGAAAGCTCAACCTCCGGGGACTCTGTTTGGCAGAGATATAGAACACAATTTTCCAAGCCTGTTGGAAGGAATTTGCAGTTTCATT
This sequence comes from Cynocephalus volans, assembly GCF_027409185.1. Lineage (NCBI taxonomy): Eukaryota > Metazoa > Chordata > Mammalia > Dermoptera > Cynocephalidae > Cynocephalus > Cynocephalus volans. The sequence goes on from NW_026902402.1 coordinate 417,813, forward strand.
TCGCGTCTACTTTCCCAAACCAAACTGCTTGCAGCTCTAACTCCCTTCTAACTACCACTTCTTCGGTTCAGTGAGATATGCTGGATTCTAAACGGAGAAGCTTCTCTGACGCTTTTTCACAGAGATTTTGAAACTGAAATCTCCCATGCCGTTTTCACCATAGGCAGCAATGGGCTTCCCCATAGAACTTGCCAACCTGAATTCCTACAGGCTAGATGTGAGAGGCACATTCTGCTGCTTCCTCCCTTAGAGTTAAACTAGCTTCTGAAAGCTCAACCTCCGGGGAGTTTGTTTGGCAGAGATATAGAACACACTTTTCCAAGCCTGTTGGAAGGCATTTGTAGTTTCATTTCGCGTCTAATTTCCCAAACCAAACTGCTTGCAGCTCTAACTCCCTTCTAACTACCACTTCTTCGGTTCAGTGAGATATGCTGGATTCTAAACGGAGAAGCTTCTCTGACGCTTTTTCACAGAGATTTTGAAACTGAAATCTCCCATGCCGTTTCCACCAAAGGCAGCAATGGGCTTCCCCATAGAACTTGCCAACCTGAATTCCTACAGGCTAGATGTGAGAGGCACATTCTGCTGCTTCCTCCCTTAGAGTTAAACTTGCTTCTGAAAGCTCAACCTCCGGGGAGTTTGTTTGGCAGAGATATAGAACACACTTTTCCAAGCCTGTTGGAAGGCATTTGCAGTTTCATTTCGCGTCTAATTTCCCAAACCAAACTGCTTGCAGCTCTAACTCCCTTCTAACTACCACTTCTTCGGTTCAGTGAGATATGCTGGATTCTAAACGGAGAAGCTTCTCTGACGCTTTTTCACAGAGATTTTGAAACTGAAATTTCCAAACCCGTTTCCAATGAAGGCGCCAATGGGCTTTCCCATAGAACTTGCCAACCTGAATTCCTACAGGCTAGATGTGAGAGGCACATTCTGCTGCTTCCTCCCTTAGAGTTAAGCTAGCTTCTGAAAGCTCAACCTCCGGGGACTCTGTTTGGCAGAGATATAGAACACACTTTTCCAAGCCTGTTTTAAGGCATTTGCAGTTTCATTTCGCGTCTAATTTCCCAAACCAAACTGCTTGCAGCTCTAACTCCCTTCTAACTACCACTTCTTCGGTTCAGTGAGATATGCTGGATTCTAAACGGAGAAGCTTCTCTGACGCTTTTTCACAGAGATTTTGAAACTGAAATCTCCCATGCCGTTTCCACCATAGGCAGCAATGGGCTTCCCCATAGAACTTGCCAACCTGAATTCCTACAGGCTAGATGTGAGAGGCACATTTTGCTGCTTCCTCCCTAACAGTTAAGCTTGCTTCTGAAAGCTCAACCTCCGGGGACTCTGTTTGGCAGAGATATAGAACACACTTTTCCAAGCCTGTTGGAAGGCCTTTGCAGTGTCATTTCGCATCTAATTTCCCAAACCAAACTGCTTGCAGCTCTAACTCCCTTCTAACTACCACTTCTTCGGTTCAGTGAGATATGCTGGATTCTAAACGGAGAAGCTTCTCTGACGCTTTTTCACAGAGATTTTGAAACTGAAATCTCCCATGCCGTTTCCACCGTAGGCAGCAATGGGCTTCCCCATGGAACTTGCCAACCTGAATTCCTACAGGCTAGATGTGAGAGGCACATTCTGCTGCTTCCTCCCTTAGAGTTAAACTAGCTTCTGAAAGCTCAACCTCCGGGGAGTTTGTTTGGCAGAGATATAGAACACACTTTTCCAAGCCTGTTGGAAGGCATTTGCAGTTTCATTTCGCGTCTAATTTCCCAAACCAAACTGCTTGCAGCTCTAACTCCCTTCTAACTACCACTTCTTCGGTTCAGTGAGATATGCTGGATTCTAAACGGAGAAGCTTCTCTGACGCTTTTTCACAGAGATTTTGAAACTGAAATCTCCCATGCCGTTTCCACCATAGGCAGCAATGGGCTTCCCCATAGAACTTGCCAACCTGAATTCCTACAGGCTAGATGTGAGAGGCACATTCTGCTGCTTCCTCCCTAACAGTTAAGCTTGCTTCTGAAAGCTCAACCTCCGGGGAGTCTGTTTGGCAGAGATATAGAACACACTTTTCCAAGCCTGTTGGAAGGCCTTTGCAGTGTCATTTCGCATCTAATTTCCCAAACCAAACTGCTTGCAGCTCTAACTCCCTTCTAACTACCACTTCTTCGGTTCAGTGAGATATGCTGGATTCTAAACGGAGAAGCTTCTCTGACGCTTTTTCACAGAGATTTTGAAACTGAAATCTCCCATGCCGTTTCCACCATAGGCAGCAATGGGCTTCCCCATGGAACTTGCCAACCTGAATTCCTACAGGCTAGATGTGAGAGGCACATTCTGCTGCTTCCTCCCTTAGAGTTAAACTTGCTTCTGAAAGCTCAACCTCCGGGGAGTTTGTTTGGCAGAGATATAGAACACACTTTTCTAAGCCTGTTGGAAGGCATTTGCAGTTTCATTTCGCGTCTAATTTCCCAAACCAAACTGCTTGCAGCTCTAACTCCCTTCTAACTACCACTTCTTCGGTTCAGTGAGATATGCTGGATTCTAAACGGAGAAGCTTCTCTGACGCTTTTTCACAGAGATTTTGAAACTGAAATCTCCCATGCCGTTTCCACCATAGGCAGCAATGGGCTTCCCCATAGAACTTGCCAACCTGAATTCCTACAGGCTAGATGTGAGAGGCACATTCTGCTGCTCCCTCCCTAACAGTTAAGCTTGCTTCTGAAAGCTCAACCTCCGGGGACTCTGTTTGGCAGAGATATAGAACACACTTTTCCAAGCCTGTTGCAAGGCCTTTGCAGTGTCATTTCGCATCTAATTTCCCAAACCAAACTGCTTGCAGCTCTAACTCCCTTCTAACTACCACTTCTTCGGTTCAGTGAGATATGCTGGATTCTAAACGGAGAAGCTTCTCTGACGCTTTTTCACAGAGATTTTGAAACTGAAATCTCCCATGCCGTTTCCACCATAGGCAGCAATGGGCTTCCCCATAGAACTTGCCAACCTGAATTCCTAAAGGCTAGATGTGAGAGGCACATTCTGCTGCTTCCTCCCTTAGAGTTAAACTTGCTTCTGAAAGCTCAACCTCCGGGGAATTTGTTTGGCAGAGATATAGAACACACTTTTCCAAGCCTGTTGGAAGGCATTTGCAGTTTCATTTCGCATCTAATTTCCCAAACCAAACTGCTTGCAGCTCTAACTCCCTTCTAACTACCACTTCTTCGGTTCAGTGAGATATGCTGGATTCTAAACGGAGAAGCTTCTCTGACGCTTTTTCACAGAGATTTTGAAACTGAAATTTCCAAACCCGTTTCCAACGAAGGCGCCAATGGGCTTCCCCATAGAACTTGCCAACCTGAATTCCTACAGGCTAGATGTGAGAGGCACATTCTGCTGCTTCCTCCCTTAGAGTTAAACTAGCTTCTGAAAGCTCAACCTCCGGGGAGTTTGTTTGGCAGAGATATAGAACACACTTTTCCAAGCCTGTTTTAAGGCATTTGCAGTTTCATTTCGCGTCTAATTTCCCAAACCAAACTGCTTGCAGCTCTAACTCCCTTCTAACTACCACTTCTTCGGTTCAGTGAGATATGCTGGATTCTAAACGGAGAAGCTTCTCTGACGCTTTTTCACAGAGATTTTGAAACTGAAATCTCCCATGCCGTTTCCACCATAGGCAGCAATGGGCTTCCCCATAGAACTTGCCAACCTGAATTCCTACAGGCTAGATGTGAGAGGCACATTCTGCTGCTTCCTCCCTAACAGTTAAGCTTGCTTCTGAAAGCTCAACCTCCGGGGACTCTGTTTGGCAGAGATATAGAACACACTTTTCCAAGCCTGTTGCAAGGCCTTTGCAGTGTCATTTCGCATCTAATTTCCCAAACCAAACTGCTTGCAGCTCTAACTCCCTTCTAACTACCACTTCTTCGGTTCAGTGAGATATGCTGGATTCTAAACGGAGAAGCTTCTCTGACGCTTTTTCACAGAGATTTTGAAACTGAAATCTCCCATGCCGTTTCCACCGTAGGCAGCAATGGGCTTCCCCATGGAACTTGCCAACCTGAATTCCTACAGGCTAGATGTGAGAGGCACATTCTGCTGCTTCCTCCCTTAGAGTTAAACTTGCTTCTGAAAGCTCAACCTCCGGGGAGTTTGTTTGGCAGGGATATAGAACACACTTTTCCAAGCCTGTTGGAAGGCATTTGCAGTTTCATTTCGCGTCTAATTTCCCAAACCAAACTGCTTGCAGCTCTAACTCCCTTCTAACTACCACTTCTTCGGTTCAGTGAGATATGCTGGATTCTAAACGGAGAAGCTTCTCTGACGCTTTTTCACAGAGATTTTGAAACTGAAATTTCCAAACCCGTTTCCAACGAAGGCGCCAATGGGCTTCCCCATAGAACTTGCCAACCTGAATTCCTACAGGCTAGATGTGAGAGGCACATTCTGCTGCTCCCTCCCTAACAGTTAAGCTTGCTTCTGAAAGCTCAACCTCCGGGGACTCTGTTTGGCAGAGATATAGAACACACTTTTCCAAGCCTGTTGCAAGGCCTTTGCAGTGTCATTTCGCATCTAATTTCCCAAACCAAACTGCTTGCAGCTCTAACTCCCTTCTAACTACCACTTCTTCGGTTCAGTGAGATATGCTGGATTCTAAACGGAGAAGCTTCTCTGACGCTTTTTCACAGAGATTTTGAAACTGAAATCTCCCATGCCGTTTCCACCATAGGCAGCAATGGGCTTCCCCATAGAACTTGCCAACCTGAATTCCTAAAGGCTAGATGTGAGAGGCACATTCTGCTGCTTCCTCCCTTAGAGTTAAACTTGCTTCTGAAAGCTCAACCTCCAGGGAGTTTGTTTGGCAGAGATATAGAACACACTTTTCCAAGCCTGTTGGAAGGCATTTGCAGTTTCATTTCGCATCTAATTTCCCAAACCTAACTGCTTGCAGCTCTAACTCCCTTCTAACTACCACTTCTTCGGTTCAGTGAGATATGCTGGATTCTAAACGGAGAAGCTTCTCTGACGCTTTTTCACAGAGATTTTGAAACTGAAATCTCCCATGCCGTTTCCACCATAGGCAGCAATGGGCTTCCCCATAGAACTTGCCAACCTGAATTCCTACAGGCTAGATGTGAGAGGCACATTCTGCTGCTTCCTCCCTTAGAGTTAAACTAGCTTCTGAAAGCTCAACCTCCGGGGAGTTTGTTTGGCAGAGATATAGAACACACTTTTCCAAGCCTGTTTTAAGGCATTTGCAGTTTCATTTCGCGTCTAATTTCCCAAACCAAACTGCTTGCAGCTCTAACTCCCTTCTAACTACCACTTCTTCGGTTCAGTGAGATATGCTGGATTCTAAACGGAGAAGCTTCTCTGACGCTTTTTCACAGAGATTTTGAAACTGAAATCTCCCATGCCGTTTCCACCATAGGCAGCAATGGGCTTCCCCATAGAACTTGCCAACCTGAATTCCTACAGGCTAGATGTGAGAGGCACATTCTGCTGCTTCCTCCCTAACAGTTAAGCTTGCTTCTGAAAGCTCAACCTCCGGGGACTCTGTTTGGCAGAGATATAGAACACACTTTTCCAAGCCTGTTGCAAGGCCTTTGCAGTGTCATTTCGCATCTAATTTCCCAAACCAAACTGCTTGCAGCTCTAACTCCCTTCTAACTACCACTTCTTCGGTTCAGTGAGATATGCTGGATTCTAAACGGAGAAGCTTCTCTGACGCTTTTTCACAGAGATTTTGAAACTGAAATCTCCCATGCCGTTTCCACCGTAGGCAGCAATGGGCTTCCCCATGGAACTTGCCAACCTGAATTCCTACAGGCTAGATGTGAGAGGCACATTCTGCTGCTTCCTCCCTTAGAGTTAAACTTGCTTCTGAAAGCTCAACCTCCGGGGAGTTTGTTTGGCAGGGATATAGAACACACTTTTCCAAGCCTGTTGGAAGGCATTTGCAGTTTCATTTCGCGTCTAATTTCCCAAACCAAACTGCTTGCAGCTCTAACTCCCTTCTAACTACCACTTCTTCGGTTCAGTGAGATATGCTGGATTCTAAACGGAGAAGCTTCTCTGACGCTTTTTCACAGAGATTTTGAAACTGAAATTTCCAAACCCGTTTCCAACGAAGGCGCCAATGGGCTTCCCCATAGAACTTGCCAACCTGAATTCCTACAGGCTAGATGTGAGAGGCACATTCTGCTGCTTCCTCCCTTAGAGTTAAACTAGCTTCTGAAAGCTCAACCTCCGGGGAGTCTGTTTGGCAGAGATATAGAACACACTTTTCCAAGCCTGTTTTAAGGCATTTGCAGTTTCATTTCGCGTCTACTTTCCCAAACCAAACTGCTTGCAGCTCTAACTCCCTTCTAACTACCACTTCTTCGGTTCAGTGAGATATGCTGGATTCTAAACGGAGAAGCTTCTCTGACGCTTTTTCACAGAGATTTTGAAACTGAAATCTCCCATGCCGTTTTCACCATAGGCAGCAATGGGCTTCCCCATAGAACTTGCCAACCTGAATTCCTACAGGCTAGATGTGAGAGGCACATTCTGCTGCTTCCTCCCTTAGAGGTAAACTAGCTTCTGAAAGCTCAACCTCCGGGGAGTTTGTTTGGCAGAGATATAGAACACACTTTTCCAAGCCTGTTGGAAGGCATTTGTAGTTTCATTTCGCGTCTAATTTCCCAAACCAAACTGCTTGCAGCTCTAACTCCCTTCTAACTACCACTTCTTCGGTTCAGTGAGATATGCTGGATTCTAAACGGAGAAGCTTCTCTGACGCTTTTTCACAGAGATTTTGAAACTGAAATCTCCCATGCCGTTTCCACCAAAGGCAGCAATGGGCTTCCCCATAGAACTTGCCAACCTGAATTCCTACAGGCTAGATGTGAGAGGCACATTCTGCTGCTTCCTCCCTTAGAGTTAAACTTGCTTCTGAAAGCTCAACCTCCGGGGAGTTTGTTTGGCAGAGATATAGAACACACTTTTCCAAGCCTGTTGGAAGGCATTTGCAGTTTCATTTCGCGTCTAATTTCCCAAACCAAACTGCTTGCAGCTCTAACTCCCTTCTAACTACCACTTCTTCGGTTCAGTGAGATATGCTGGATTCTAAACGGAGAAGCTTCTCTGACGCTTTTTCACAGAGATTTTGAAACTGAAATTTCCAAACCCGTTTCCAATGAAGGCGCCAATGGGCTTTCCCATAGAACTTGCCAACCTGAATTCCTACAGGCTAGATGTGAGAGGCACATTCTGCTGCTTCCTCCCTTAGAGTTAAGCTAGCTTCTGAAAGCTCAACCTCCGGGGACTCTGTTTGGCAGAGATATAGAACACACTTTTCCAAGCCTGTTTTAAGGCATTTGCAGTTTCATTTCGCGTCTAATTTCCCAAACCAAACTGCTTGCAGCTCTAACTCCCTTCTAACTACCACTTCTTCGGTTCAGTGAGATATGCTGGATTCTAAACGGAGAAGCTTCTCTGACGCTTTTTCACAGAGATTTTGAAACTGAAATCTCCCATGCCGTTTCCACCATAGGCAGCAATGGGCTTCCCCATAGAACTTGCCAACCTGAATTCCTACAGGCTAGATGTGAGAGGCACATTTTGCTGCTTCCTCCCTAACAGTTAAGCTTGCTTCTGAAAGCTCAACCTCCGGGGACTCTGTTTGGCAGAGATATAGAACACACTTTTCCAAGCCTGTTGGAAGGCCTTTGCAGTGTCATTTCGCATCTAATTTCCCAAACCAAACTGCTTGCAGCTCTAACTCCCTTCTAACTACCACTTCTTCGGTTCAGTGAGATATGCTGGATTCTAAACGGAGAAGCTTCTCTGACGCTTTTTCACAGAGATTTTGAAACTGAAATCTCCCATGCCGTTTCCACCGTAGGCAGCAATGGGCTTCCCCATGGAACTTGCCAACCTGAATTCCTACAGGCTAGATGTGAGAGGCACATTCTGCTGCTTCCTCCCTTAGAGTTAAACTAGCTTCTGAAAGCTCAACCTCCGGGGAGTTTGTTTGGCAGAGATATAGAACACACTTTTCCAAGCCTGTTGGAAGGCATTTGCAGTTTCATTTCGCGTCTAATTTCCCAAACCAAACTGCTTGCAGCTCTAACTCCCTTCTAACTACCACTTCTTCGGTTCAGTGAGATATGCTGGATTCTAAACGGAGAAGCTTCTCTGACGCTTTTTCACAGAGATTTTGAAACTGAAATCTCCCATGCCGTTTCCACCATAGGCAGCAATGGGCTTCCCCATAGAACTTGCCAACCTGAATTCCTACAGGCTAGATGTGAGAGGCACATTCTGCTGCTTCCTCCCTAACAGTTAAGCTTGCTTCTGAAAGCTCAACCTCCGGGGAGTCTGTTTGGCAGAGATATAGAACACACTTTTCCAAGCCTGTTGGAAGGCCTTTGCAGTGTCATTTCGCATCTAATTTCCCAAACCAAACTGCTTGCAGCTCTAACTCCCTTCTAACTACCACTTCTTCGGTTCAGTGAGATATGCTGGATTCTAAACGGAGAAGCTTCTCTGACGCTTTTTCACAGAGATTTTGAAACTGAAATCTCCCATGCCGTTTCCACCGTAGGCAGCAATGGGCTTCCCCATAGAACTTGCCAACCTGAATTCCTACAGGCTAGATGTGAGAGGCACATTCTGCTGCTTCCTCCCTAACAGTTAAGCTTGCTTCTGAAAGCTCAACCTCCGGGGAGTCTGTTTGGCAGAGATATAGAACACACTTTTCCAAGCCTGTTGGAAGGCCTTTGCAGTGTCATTTCGCATCTAATTTCCCAAACCAAACTGCTTGCAGCTCTAACTCCCTTCTAACTACCACTTCTTCGGTTCAGTGAGATATGCTGGATTCTAAACGGAGAAGCTTCTCTGACGCTTTTTCACAGAGATTTTGAAACTGAAATCTCCCATGCCGTTTCCACCGTAGGCAGCAATGGGCTTCCCCATGGAACTTGCCAACCTGAATTCCTACAGGCTAGATGTGAGAGGCACATTCTGCTGCTTCCTCCCTTAGAGTTAAACTAGCTTCTGAAAGCTCAACCTCCGGGGAGTTTGTTTGGCAGAGATATAGAACACACTTTTCCAAGCCTGTTGGAAGGCATTTGCAGTTTCATTTCGCGTCTAATTTCCCAAACCAAACTGCTTGCAGCTCTAACTCCCTTCTAACTACCACTTCTTCGGTTCAGTGAGATATGCTGGATTCTAAACGGAGAAGCTTCTCTGACGCTTTTTCACAGAGATTTTGAAACTGAAATCTCCCATGCCGTTTCCACCATAGGCAGCAATGGGCTTCCCCATAGAACTTGCCAACCTGAATTCCTACAGGCTAGATGTGAGAGGCACATTCTGCTGCTTCCTCCCTAACAGTTAAGCTTGCTTCTGAAAGCTCAACCTCCGGGGAGTTTGTTTGGCAGGGATATAGAACACACTTTTCCAAGCCTGTTGGAAGGCATTTGCAGTTTCATTTCGCGTCTAATTTCCCAAACCAAACTGCTTGCAGCTCTAACTCCCTTCTAACTACCACTTCTTCGGTTCAGTGAGATATGCTGGATTCTAAACGGAGAAGCTTCTCTGACGCTTTTTCACAGAGATTTTGAAACTGAAATTTCCAAACCCGTTTCCAACGAAGGCGCCAATGGGCTTCCCCATAGAACTTGCCAACCTGAATTCCTACAGGCTAGATGTGAGAGGCACATTCTGCTGCTCCCTCCCTAACAGTTAAGCTTGCTTCTGAAAGCTCAACCTCCGGGGACTCTGTTTGGCAGAGATATAGAACACACTTTTCCAAGCCTGTTGCAAGGCCTTTGCAGTGTCATTTCGCATCTAATTTCCCAAACCAAACTGCTTGCAGCTCTAACTCCCTTCTAACTACCACTTCTTCGGTTCAGTGAGATATGCTGGATTCTAAACGGAGAAGCTTCTCTGACGCTTTTTCACAGAGATTTTGAAACTGAAATCTCCCATGCCGTTTCCACCATAGGCAGCAATGGGCTTCCCCATAGAACTTGCCAACCTGAATTCCTAAAGGCTAGATGTGAGAGGCACATTCTGCTGCTTCCTCCCTTAGAGTTAAACTTGCTTCTGAAAGCTCAACCTCCGGGGAGTTTGTTTGGCAGAGATATAGAACACACTTTTCCAAGCCTGTTGGAAGGCATTTGCAGTTTCATTTCGCATCTAATTTCCCAAACCAAACTGCTTGCAGCTCTAACTCCCTTCTAACTACCACTTCTTCGGTTCAGTGAGATATGCTGGATTCTAAACGGAGAAGCTTCTCTGACGCTTTTTCACAGAGATTTTGAAACTGAAATTTCCAAACCCGTTTCCAACGAAGGCGCCAATGGGCTTCCCCATAGAACTTGCCAACCTGAATTCCTACAGGCTAGATGTGAGAGGCACATTCTGCTGCTTCCTCCCTTAGAGTTAAACTAGCTTCTGAAAGCTCAACCTCCGGGGAGTTTGTTTGGCAGAGATATAGAACACACTTTTCCAAGCCTGTTTTAAGGCATTTGCAGTTTCATTTCGCGTCTAATTTCCCAAACCAAACTGCTTGCAGCTCTAACTCCCTTCTAACTACCACTTCTTCGGTTCAGTGAGATATGCTGGATTCTAAACGGAGAAGCTTCTCTGACGCTTTTTCACAGAGATTTTGAAACTGAAATCTCCCATGCCGTTTCCACCATAGGCAGCAATGGGCTTCCCCATAGAACTTGCCAACCTGAATTCCTACAGGCTAGATGTGAGAGGCACATTCTGCTGCTTCCTCCCTAACAGTTAAGCTTGCTTCTGAAAGCTCAACCTCCGGGGACTCTGTTTGGCAGAGATATAGAACACACTTTTCCAAGCCTGTTGCAAGGCCTTTGCAGTGTCATTTCGCATCTAATTTCCCAAACCAAACTGCTTGCAGCTCTAACTCCCTTCTAACTACCACTTCTTCGGTTCAGTGAGATATGCTGGATTCTAAACGGAGAAGCTTCTCTGACGCTTTTTCACAGAGATTTTGAAACTGAAATCTCCCATGCCGTTTCCACCGTAGGCAGCAATGGGCTTCCCCATGGAACTTGCCAACCTGAATTCCTACAGGCTAGATGTGAGAGGCACATTCTGCTGCTTCCTCCCTTAGAGTTAAACTTGCTTCTGAAAGCTCAACCTCCGGGGAGTTTGTTTGGCAGGGATATAGAACACACTTTTCCAAGCCTGTTGGAAGGCATTTGCAGTTTCATTTCGCGTCTAATTTCCCAAACCAAACTGCTTGCAGCTCTAACTCCCTTCTAACTACCACTTCTTCGGTTCAGTGAGATATGCTGGATTCTAAACGGAGAAGCTTCTCTGACGCTTTTTCACAGAGATTTTGAAACTGAAATTTCCAAACCCGTTTCCAACGAAGGCGCCAATGGGCTTCCCCATAGAACTTGCCAACCTGAATTCCTACAGGCTAGATGTGAGAGGCACATTCTGCTGCTCCCTCCCTAACAGTTAAGCTTGCTTCTGAAAGCTCAACCTCCGGGGACTCTGTTTGGCAGAGATATAGAACACACTTTTCCAAGCCTGTTGCAAGGCCTTTGCAGTGTCATTTCGCATCTAATTTCCCAAACCAAACTGCTTGCAGCTCTAACTCCCTTCTAACTACCACTTCTTCGGTTCAGTGAGATATGCTGGATTCTAAACGGAGAAGCTTCTCTGACGCTTTTTCACAGAGATTTTGAAACTGAAATCTCCCATGCCGTTTCCACCATAGGCAGCAATGGGCTTCCCCATAGAACTTGCCAACCTGAATTCCTAAAGGCTAGATGTGAGAGGCACATTCTGCTGCTTCCTCCCTTAGAGTTAAACTTGCTTCTGAAAGCTCAACCTCCGGGGAGTTTGTTTGGCAGAGATATAGAACACACTTTTCCAAGCCTGTTGGAAGGCATTTGCAGTTTCATTTCGCATCTAATTTCCCAAACCTAACTGCTTGCAGCTCTAACTCCCTTCTAACTACCACTTCTTCGGTTCAGTGAGATATGCTGGATTCTAAACGGAGAAGCTTCTCTGACGCTTTTTCACAGAGATTTTGAAACTGAAATTTCCAAACCCGTTTCCAACGAAGGCGCCAATGGGCTTCCCCATAGAACTTGCCAACCTGAATTCCTACAGGCTAGATGTGAGAGGCACATTCTGCTGCTTCCTCCCTTAGAGTTAAACTAGCTTCTGAAAGCTCAACCTCCGGGGAGTTTGTTTGGCAGAGATATAGAACACACTTTTCCAAGCCTGTTGGAAGGCATTTGCAGTTTCATTTCGCGTCTAATTTCCCAAACCAAACTGCTTGCAGCTCTAACTCCCTTCTAACTACCACTTCTTCGGTTCAGTGAGATATGCTGGATTCTAAACGGAGAAGCTTCTCTGACGCTTTTTCACAGAGATTTTGAAACTGAAATCTCCCATGCCGTTTCCACCATAGGCAGCAATGGGCTTCCCCATAGAACTTGCCAACCTGAATTCCTACAGGCTAGATGTGAGAGGCACATTCTGCTGCTTCCTCCCAAACAGTTAAGCTTGCTTCTGAAAGCTCAACCTCCGGGGACTCTGTTTGGCAGAGATATAGAACACACTTTTCCAAGCCTGTTGCAAGGCCTTTGCAGTGTCATTTCGCATCTAATTTCCCAAACCAAACTGCTTGCAGCTCTAACTCCCTTCTAACTACCACTTCTTCGGTTCAGTGAGATATGCTGGATTCTAAACGGAGAAGCTTCTCTGACGCTTTTTCACAGAGATTTTGAAACTGAAATCTCCCATGCCGTTTCCACCATAGGCAGCAATGGGCTTCCCCATAGAACTTGCCAACCTGAATTCCTAAAGGCTAGATGTGAGAGGCACATTCTGCTGCTTCCTCCCTTAGAGTTAAACTTGCTTCTGAAAGCTCAACCTCCGGTGAGTTTGTTTGGCAGAGATATAGAACACACTTTTCCAAGCCTGTTGGAAGGCATTTGCAGTTTCATTTCGCGTCTAATTTCCCAAACCAAACTGCTTGCAGCTCTAACTCCCTTCTAACTACCACTTCTTCGGTTCAGTGAGATATGCTGGATTCTAAACGGAGAAGCTTCTCTGACGCTTTTTCACAGAGATTTTGAAACTGAAATTTCCAAACCCGTTTCCAACGAAGGCGCCTATGGGCTTCCCCATAGAACTTGCCAACCTGAATTCCTACAGGCTAGATGTGAGAGGCACATTCTGCTGCTTCCTCCCTTAGAGTTAAACTAGCTTCTGAAAGCTCAACCTCCGGGGAGTTTGTTTGGCAGAGATATAGAACACACTTTTCCAAGCCTGTTGGAAGGCATTTGCAGTTTCATTTCGCGTCTAATTTCCCAAACCAAACTGCTTGCAGCTCTAACTCCCTTCTAACTACCACTTCTTCGGTTCAGTGAGATATGCTGGATTCTAAACGGAGAAGCTTCTCTGACGCTTTTTCACAGAGATTTTGAAACTGAAATCTCCCATGCCGTTTCCACCGTAGGCAGCAATGGGCTTCCCCATGGAACTTGCCAACCTGAATTCCTACAGGCTAGATGTGAGAGGCACATTCTGCTGCTTCCTCCCTTAGAGTTAAACTTGCTTCTGAAAGCTCAACCTCCGGGGAGTTTGTTTGGCAGAGATATAGAACACACTTTTCCAAGCCTGTTGGAAGGCATTTGCAGTTTCATTTCGCGTCTAATTTCCCAAACCAAACTGCTTGCAGCTCTAACTCCCTTCTAACTACCACTTCTTCGGTTCAGTGAGATATGCTGGATTCTAAACGGAGAAGCTTCTCTGACGCTTTTTCACAGAGATTTTGAAACTGAAATTTCCAAACCCGTTTCCAACGAAGGCGCCAATGGGCTTCCCCATAGAACTTGCCAACCTGAATTCCTACAGGCTAGATGTGAGAGGCACATTCTGCTGCTTCCTCCCTTAGAGTTAAACTAGCTTCTGAAAGCTCAACCTCCGGGGAGTCTGTTTGGCAGAGATATAGAACACACTTTTCCAAGCCTGTTTTAAGGCATTTGCAGTTTCATTTCGCGTCTAATTTCCCAAACCAAACTGCTTGCAGCTCTAACTCCCTTCTAACTACCACTTCTTCGGTTCAGTGAGATATGCTGGATTCTAACCGGAGAAGCTTCTCTGACGCTTTTTCACAGAGATTTTGAAACTGAAATTTCCCATGCCGTTTTCACCATAGGCAGCAATGGGCTTCCCCATAGAACTTGCCAACCTGAATTCCTACAGGCTAGATGTGAGAGGCACATTCTGCTGCTTCCTCCCTTAGAGTTAAACTTGCTTCTGTAAGCTCAACCTCCGGGGAGTCTGTTTGGCAGAGATATAGAACACACTTTTCCAAGCCTGTTGGAAGGCATTTGCAGTTTCATTTCGCGTCTAATTTCCCAAACCAAACTGCTTGCAGCTCTAACTCCCTTCTAACTACCACTTCTTCGGTTCAGTGAGATATGCTGGATTCTAAACGGAGAAGCTTCTCTGACGCTTTTTCACAGAGATTTTGAAACTGAAATCTCCCATGCCGTTTCCACCATAGGCAGCAATGGGCTTCCCCATAGAACTTGCCAACCTGAATTCCTACAGGCTAGATGTGAGAGGCACATTCTCCTGCTTCCTCCCTAACAGTTAAGCTTGCTTCTGAAAGCTCAACCTCCGGGGACTCTGTTTGGCAGAGATATAGAACACACTTTTCCAAGCCTGTTGGAAGGCCTTTGCAGTGTCATTTCGCATCTAATTTCCCAAACCAAACTGCTTGCAGCTCTAACTCCCTTCTAACTACCACTTCTTCGGTTCAGTGAGATATGCTGGATTCTAAACGGAGAAGCTTCTCTGACGCTTTTTCACAGAGATTTTGAAACTGAAATCTCCCATGCCGTTTCCACCGTAGGCAGCAATGGGCTTCCCCATGGAACTTGCCAACCTGAATTCCTACAGGCTAGATGTGAGAGGCACATTCTGCTGCTTCCTCCCTTAGAGTTAAACTTGCTTCTGAAAGCTCAACCTCCGGGGAGTTTGTTTGGCAGAGATATAGAACACACTTTTCCAAGCCTGTTGGAAGGCATTTGCAGTTTCATTTCGCGTCTAATTTCCCAAACCAAACTGCTTGCAGCTCTAACTCCCTTCTAACTACCACTTCTTCGGTTCAGTGAGATATGCTGGATTCTAAACGGAGAAGCTTCTCTGCCGCTTTTTCACAGAGATTTTGAAACTGAAATCTCCCATGCCGTTTCCACCATAGGCAGCAATGGGCTTCCCCATAGAACTTGCCAACCTGAATTCCTACAGGCTAGATGTGAGAGGCACATTCTGCTGCTTCCTCCCTAACAGTTAAGCTTGCTTCTGAAAGCTCAACCTCCGGGGACTCTGTTTGGCAGAGATATAGAACACAATTTTCCAAGCCTGTTGGAAGGAATTTGCAGTTTCATTTCGCGTCTAATTTCCCAAACCAAACTGCTTGCAGCTCTAACTCCCTTCTAACTACCACTTCTTCGGTTCAGTGAGATATGCTGGATTCTAAACGGAGAAGCTTCTCTGACGCTTTTTCACAGAGATTTTGAAACTGAAATCTCCCATGCCGTTTTCACCATAGGCAGCAATGGGCTTCCCCATAGAACTTGCCAACCTGAATTCCTACAGGCTAGACGTGAGAGGCACATTCTGCTGCTTCCTCCCTTAGAGTTAAACTAGCTTCTGAAAGCTCAACCTCCGGGGAGTTTGTTTGGCAGAGATATAGAACACACTTTTCCAAGCCTGTTGGAAGGCATTTGCAGTTTCATTTCGCGTCTAATTTCCCAAACCAAACTGCTTGCAGCTCTAACTCCCTTCTAACTACCACTTCTTCGGTTCAGTGAGATATGCTGGATTCTAAACGGAGAAGCTTCTCTGACGCTTTTTCACAGAGATTTTGAAACTGAAATCTCCCATGCCGTTTCCACCATAGGCAGCAATGGGCTTCCCCATAGAACTTGCCAACCTGAATTCCTACAGGCTAGATGTGAGAGGCACATTCTGCTGCTTCCTCCCAAACAGTTAAGCTTGCTTCTGAAAGCTCAACCTCCGGGGACTCTGTTTGGCAGAGATATAGAACACACTTTTCCAAGCCTGTTGCAAGGCCTTTGCAGTGTCATTTCGCATCTAATTTCCCAAACCAAACTGCTTGCAGCTCTAACTCCCTTCTAACTACCACTTCTTCGGTTCAGTGAGATATGCTGGATTCTAAACGGAGAAGCTTCTCTGACGCTTTTTCACAGAGATTTTGAAACTGAAATCTCCCATGCCGTTTCCACCATAGGCAGCAATGGGCTTCCCCATAGAACTTGCCAACCTGAATTCCTAAAGGCTAGATGTGAGAGGCACATTCTGCTGCTTCCTCCCTTAGAGTTAAACTTGCTTCTGAAAGCTCAACCTCCGGTGAGTTTGTTTGGCAGAGATATAGAACACACTTTTCCAAGCCTGTTGGAAGGCATTTGCAGTTTCATTTCGCGTCTAATTTCCCAAACCAAACTGCTTGCAGCTCTAACTCCCTTCTAACTACCACTTCTTCGGTTCAGTGAGATATGCTGGATTCTAAACGGAGAAGCTTCTCTGACGCTTTTTCACAGAGATTTTGAAACTGAAATTTCCAAACCCGTTTCCAACGAGGGCGCCTATGGGCTTCCCCATAGAACTTGCCAACCTGAATTCCTACAGGCTAGATGTGAGAGGCACATTCTGCTGCTTCCTCCCTTAGAGTTAAACTAGCTTCTGAAAGCTCAACCTCCGGGGAGTTTGTTTGGCAGAGATATAGAACACACTTTTCCAAGCCTGTTGGAAGGCATTTGCAGTTTCATTTCGCGTCTAATTTCCCAAACCAAACTGCTTGCAGCTCTAACTCCCTTCTAACTACCACTTCTTCGGTTCAGTGAGATATGCTGGATTCTAAACGGAGAAGCTTCTCTGACGCTTTTTCACAGAGATTTTGAAACTGAAATCTCCCATGCCGTTTCCACCATAGGCAGCAATGGGCTTCCCCATGGAACTTGCCAACCTGAATTCCTACAGGCTAGATGTGAGAGGCACATTCTGGTGCTTCCTCCCTAACAGTTAAGCTTGCTTCTGAAAGCTCAACCTCCGGGGAGTTTGTTTGGCAGAGATATAGAACACACTTTTCCAAGCCTGTTGGAAGGCATTTGCAGTTTCATTTCGCGTCTAATTTCCCAAACCAAACTGCTTGCAGCTCTAACTCCCTTCTAACTACCACTTCTTCGGTTCAGTGAGATATGCTGGATTCTAAACGGAGAAGCTTCTCTGACGCTTTTTCACAGAGATTTTGAAACTGAAATCTCCCATGCCGTTTCCACCATAGGCAGCAATGGGCTTCCCCATAGAACTTGCCAACCTGAATTCCTACAGGCTAGATGTGAGAGGCACATTCTGCTGCTTCCTCCCTTAGAGTTAAACTTGCTTCTGTAAGCTCAACCTCCGGGGAGTCTGTTTGGCAGAGATATAGAACACACTTTTCCAAGCCTGTTGGAAGGCATTTGCAGTTTCATTTCGCGTCTAATTTCCCAAACCAAACTGCTTGCAGCTCTAACTCCCTTCTAACTACCACTTCTTCGGTTCAGTGAGATATGCTGGATTCTAAACGGAGAAGCTTCTCTGACGCTTTTTCACAGAGATTTTGAAACTGAAATCTCCCATGCCGTTTCCACCATAGGCAGCAATGGGCTTCCCCATAGAACTTGCCAACCTGAATTCCTACAGGCTAGATGTGAGAGGCACATTCTGCTGCTTCCTCCCTAACAGTTAAGCTTGCTTCTGAAAGCTCAACCTCCGGGGACTCTGTTTGGCAGAGATATAGAACACACTTTTCCAAGCCTGTTGGAAGGCCTTTGCAGTGTCATTTCGCATCTAATTTCCCAAACCAAACTGCTTGCAGCTCTAACTCCCTTCTAACTACCACTTCTTCGGTTCAGTGAGATATGCTGGATTCTAAACGGAGAAGCTTCTCTGACGCTTTTTCACAGAGATTTTGAAACTGAAATCTCCCATGCCGTTTCCACCGTAGGCAGCAATGGGCTTCCCCATGGAACTTGCCAACCTGAATTCCTACAGGCTAGATGTGAGAGGCACATTCTGCTGCTTCCTCCCTTAGAGTTAAACTTGCTTCTGAAAGCTCAACCTCCGGGGAGTTTGTTTGGCAGAGATATAGAACACACTTTTCCAAGCCTGTTGGAAGGCATTTGCAGTTTCATTTCGCGTCTAATTTCCCAAACCAAACTGCTTGCAGCTCTAACTCCCTTCTAACTACCACTTCTTCGGTTCAGTGAGATATGCTGGATTCTAAACGGAGAAGCTTCTCTGACGCTTTTTCACAGAGATTTTGAAACTGAAATTTCCAAACCCGTTTCCAACGAAGGCGCCAATGGGCTTCCCCATAGAACTTGCCAACCTGAATTCCTACAGGCTAGATGTGAGAGGCACATTCTGCTGCTTCCTCCCTTAGAGTTAAACTAGCTTCTGAAAGCTCAACCTCCGGGGAGTTTGTTTGGCAGAGATATAGAACACACTTTTCCAAGCCTGTTGGAAGGCATTTGCAGTTTCATTTCGCGTCTAATTTCCCAAACCAAACTGCTTGCAGCTCTAACTCCCTTCTAACTACCACTTCTTCGGTTCAGTGAGATATGCTGGATTCTAAACGGAGAAGCTTCTCTGACGCTTTTTCACAGAGATTTTGAAACTGAAATCTCCCATGCCGTTTCCACCATAGGCAGCAATGGGCTTCCCCATAGAACTTGCCAACCTGAATTCCTACAGGCTAGATGTGAGAGGCACATTCTGCTGCTTCCTCCCAAACAGTTAAGCTTGCTTCTGAAAGCTCAACCTCCGGGGACTCTGTTTGGCAGAGATATAGAACACACTTTTCCAAGCCTGTTGCAAGGCCTTTGCAGTGTCATTTCGCATCTAATTTCCCAAACCAAACTGCTTGCAGCTCTAACTCCCTTCTAACTACCACTTCTTCGGTTCAGTGAGATATGCTGGATTCTAAACGGAGAAGCTTCTCTGACGCTTTTTCACAGAGATTTTGAAACTGAAATCTCCCATGCCGTTTCCACCATAGGCAGCAATGGGCTTCCCCATAGAACTTGCCAACCTGAATTCCTAAAGGCTAGATGTGAGAGGCACATTCTGCTGCTTCCTCCCTTAGAGTTAAACTTGCTTCTGAAAGCTCAACCTCCGGTGAGTTTGTTTGGCAGAGATATAGAACACACTTTTCCAAGCCTGTTGGAAGGCATTTGCAGTTTCATTTCGCGTCTAATTTCCCAAACCAAACTGCTTGCAGCTCTAACTCCCTTCTAACTACCACTTCTTCGGTTCAGTGAGATATGCTGGATTCTAAACGGAGAAGCTTCTCTGACGCTTTTTCACAGAGATTTTGAAACTGAAATTTCCAAACCCGTTTCCAACGAGGGCGCCTATGGGCTTCCCCATAGAACTTGCCAACCTGAATTCCTACAGGCTAGATGTGAGAGGCACATTCTGCTGCTTCCTCCCTTAGAGTTAAACTAGCTTCTGAAAGCTCAACCTCCGGGGAGTTTGTTTGGCAGAGATATAGAACACACTTTTCCAAGCCTGTTGGAAGGCATTTGCAGTTTCATTTCGCGTCTAATTTCCCAAACCAAACTGCTTGCAGCTCTAACTCCCTTCTAACTACCACTTCTTCGGTTCAGTGAGATATGCTGGATTCTAAACGGAGAAGCTTCTCTGACGCTTTTTCACAGAGATTTTGAAACTGAAATCTCCCATGCCGTTTCCACCATAGGCAGCAATGGGCTTCCCCATGGAACTTGCCAACCTGAATTCCTACAGGCTAGATGTGAGAGGCACATTCTGGTGCTTCCTCCCTAACAGTTAAGCTTGCTTCTGAAAGCTCAACCTCCGGGGAGTTTGTTTGGCAGAGATATAGAACACACTTTTCCAAGCCTGTTGGAAGGCATTTGCAGTTTCATTTCGCGTCTAATTTCCCAAACCAAACTGCTTGCAGCTCTAACTCCCTTCTAACTACCACTTCTTCGGTTCAGTGAGATATGCTGGATTCTAAACGGAGAAGCTTCTCTGACGCTTTTTCACAGAGATTTTGAAACTGAAATCTCCCATGCCGTTTCCACCATAGGCAGCAATGGGCTTCCCCATAGAACTTGCCAACCTGAATTCCTACAGGCTAGATGTGAGAGGCACATTCTGCTGCTTCCTCCCTTAGAGTTAAACTTGCTTCTGAAAGCTCAACCTCCGGGGAGTTTGTTTGGCAGAGATATAGAACACACTTTTCCAAGCCTGTTGGAAGGCATTTGCAGTTTCATTTCGCGTCTAATTTCCCAAACCAAACTGCTTGCAGCTCTAACTCCCTTCTAACTACCACTTCTTCGGTTCAGTGAGATATGCTGGATTCTAAACGGAGAAGCTTCTCTGACGCTTTTTCACAGAGATTTTGAAACTGAAATTTCCAAACCCGTTTCCAACGAAGGCGCCAATGGGCTTCCCCATAGAACTTGCCAACCTGAATTCCTACAGGCTAGATGTGAGAGGCACATTCTGCTGCTTCCTCCCTTAGAGTTAAACTAGCTTCTGAAAGCTCAACCTCCGGGGAGTCTGTTTGGCAGAGATATAGAACACACTTTTCCAAGCCTGTTTTAAGGCATTTGCAGTTTCATTTCGCGTCTAATTTCCCAAACCAAACTGCTTGCAGCTCTAACTCCCTTCTAACTACCACTTCTTCGGTTCAGTGAGATATGCTGGATTCTAAACGGAGAAGCTTCTCTGACGCTTTTTCACAGAGATTTTGAAACTGAAATTTCCCATGCCGTTTTCACCATAGGCAGCAATGGGCTTCCCCATAGAACTTGCCAACCTGAATTCCTACAGGCTAGATGTGAGAGGCACATTCTGCTGCTTCCTCCCTTAGAGTTAAACTTGCTTCTGTAAGCTCAACCTCCGGGGAGTCTGTTTGGCAGAGATATAGAACACACTTTTCCAAGCCTGTTGGAAGGCATTTGCAGTTTCATTTCGCGTCTAATTTCCCAAACCAAACTGCTTGCAGCTCTAACTCCCTTCTAACTACCACTTCTTCGGTTCAGTGAGATATGCTGGATTCTAAACGGAGAAGCTTCTCTGACGCTTTTTCACAGAGATTTTGAAACTGAAATCTCCCATGCCGTTTCCACCATAGGCAGCAATGGGCTTCCCCATAGAACTTGCCAACCTGAATTCCTACAGGCTAGATGTGAGAGGCACATTCTCCTGCTTCCTCCCTAACAGTTAAGCTTGCTTCTGAAAGCTCAACCTCCGGGGACTCTGTTTGGCAGAGATATAGAACACACTTTTCCAAGCCTGTTGGAAGGCCTTTGCAGTGTCATTTCGCATCTAATTTCCCAAACCAAACTGCTTGCAGCTCTAACTCCCTTCTAACTACCACTTCTTCGGTTCAGTGAGATATGCTGGATTCTAAACGGAGAAGCTTCTCTGACGCTTTTTCACAGAGATTTTGAAACTGAAATCTCCCATGCCGTTTCCACCGTAGGCAGCAATGGGCTTCCCCATGGAACTTGCCAACCTGAATTCCTACAGGCTAGATGTGAGAGGCACATTCTGCTGCTTCCTCCCTTAGAGTTAAACTTGCTTCTGAAAGCTCAACCTCCGGGGAGTTTGTTTGGCAGAGATATAGAACACACTTTTCCAAGCCTGTTGGAAGGCATTTGCAGTTTCATTTCGCGTCTAATTTCCCAAACCAAACTGCTTGCAGCTCTAACTCCCTTCTAACTACCACTTCTTCGGTTCAGTGAGATATGCTGGATTCTAAACGGAGAAGCTTCTCTGCCGCTTTTTCACAGAGATTTTGAAACTGAAATCTCCCATGCCGTTTCCACCATAGGCAGCAATGGGCTTCCCCATAGAACTTGCCAACCTGAATTCCTACAGGCTAGATGTGAGAGGCACATTCTGCTGCTTCCTCCCTAACAGTTAAGCTTGCTTCTGAAAGCTCAACCTCCGGGGACTCTGTTTGGCAGAGATATAGAACACAATTTTCCAAGCCTGTTGGAAGGAATTTGCAGTTTCATTTCGCGTCTAATTTCCCAAACCAAACTGCTTGCAGCTCTAACTCCCTTCTAACTACCACTTCTTCGGTTCAGTGAGATATGCTGGATTCTAAACGGAGAAGCTTCTCTGACGCTTTTTCACAGAGATTTTGAAACTGAAATCTCCCATGCCGTTTTCACCATAGGCAGCAATGGGCTTCCCCATAGAACTTGCCAACCTGAATTCCTACAGGCTAGACGTGAGAGGCACATTCTGCTGCTTCCTCCCTTAGAGTTAAACTAGCTTCTGAAAGCTCAACCTCCGGGGAGTTTGTTTGGCAGAGATATAGAACACACTTTTCCAAGCCTGTTGGAAGGCATTTGCAGTTTCATTTCGCGTCTAATTTCCCAAACCAAACTGCTTGCAGCTCTAACTCCCTTCTAACTACCACTTCTTCGGTTCAGTGAGATATGCTGGATTCTAAACGGAGAAGCTTCTCTGACGCTTTTTCACAGAGATTTTGAAACTGAAATCTCCCATGCCGTTTCCACCATAGGCAGCAATGGGCTTCCCCATAGAACTTGCCAACCTGAATTCCTACAGGCTAGATGTGAGAGGCACATTCTGCTGCTTCCTCCCAAACAGTTAAGCTTGCTTCTGAAAGCTCAACCTCCGGGGACTCTGTTTGGCAGAGATATAGAACACACTTTTCCAAGCCTGTTGCAAGGCCTTTGCAGTGTCATTTCGCATCTAATTTCCCAAACCAAACTGCTTGCAGCTCTAACTCCCTTCTAACTACCACTTCTTCGGTTCAGTGAGATATGCTGGATTCTAAACGGAGAAGCTTCTCTGACGCTTTTTCACAGAGATTTTGAAACTGAAATCTCCCATGCCGTTTCCACCATAGGCAGCAATGGGCTTCCCCATAGAACTTGCCAACCTGAATTCCTAAAGGCTAGATGTGAGAGGCACATTCTGCTGCTTCCTCCCTTAGAGTTAAACTTGCTTCTGAAAGCTCAACCTCCGGTGAGTTTGTTTGGCAGAGATATAGAACACACTTTTCCAAGCCTGTTGGAAGGCATTTGCAGTTTCATTTCGCGTCTAATTTCCCAAACCAAACTGCTTGCAGCTCTAACTCCCTTCTAACTACCACTTCTTCGGTTCAGTGAGATATGCTGGATTCTAAACGGAGAAGCTTCTCTGACGCTTTTTCACAGAGATTTTGAAACTGAAATTTCCAAACCCGTTTCCAACGAGGGCGCCTATGGGCTTCCCCATAGAACTTGCCAACCTGAATTCCTACAGGCTAGATGTGAGAGGCACATTCTGCTGCTTCCTCCCTTAGAGTTAAACTAGCTTCTGAAAGCTCAACCTCCGGGGAGTTTGTTTGGCAGAGATATAGAACACACTTTTCCAAGCCTGTTGGAAGGCATTTGCAGTTTCATTTCGCGTCTAATTTCCCAAACCAAACTGCTTGCAGCTCTAACTCCCTTCTAACTACCACTTCTTCGGTTCAGTGAGATATGCTGGATTCTAAACGGAGAAGCTTCTCTGACGCTTTTTCACAGAGATTTTGAAACTGAAATCTCCCATGCCGTTTCCACCATAGGCAGCAATGGGCTTCCCCATGGAACTTGCCAACCTGAATTCCTACAGGCTAGATGTGAGAGGCACATTCTGGTGCTTCCTCCCTAACAGTTAAGCTTGCTTCTGAAAGCTCAACCTCCGGGGAGTTTGTTTGGCAGAGATATAGAACACACTTTTCCAAGCCTGTTGGAAGGCATTTGCAGTTTCATTTCGCGTCTAATTTCCCAAACCAAACTGCTTGCAGCTCTAACTCCCTTCTAACTACCACTTCTTCGGTTCAGTGAGATATGCTGGATTCTAAACGGAGAAGCTTCTCTGACGCTTTTTCACAGAGATTTTGAAACTGAAATCTCCCATGCCGTTTCCACCATAGGCAGCAATGGGCTTCCCCATAGAACTTGCCAACCTGAATTCCTACAGGCTAGATGTGAGAGGCACATTCTGCTGCTTCCTCCCTTAGAGTTAAACTTGCTTCTGTAAGCTCAACCTCCGGGGAGTCTGTTTGGCAGAGATATAGAACACACTTTTCCAAGCCTGTTGGAAGGCATTTGCAGTTTCATTTCGCGTCTAATTTCCCAAACCAAACTGCTTGCAGCTCTAACTCCCTTCTAACTACCACTTCTTCGGTTCAGTGAGATATGCTGGATTCTAAACGGAGAAGCTTCTCTGACGCTTTTTCACAGAGATTTTGAAACTGAAATCTCCCATGCCGTTTCCACCATAGGCAGCAATGGGCTTCCCCATAGAACTTGCCAACCTGAATTCCTACAGGCTAGATGTGAGAGGCACATTCTGCTGCTTCCTCCCTAACAGTTAAGCTTGCTTCTGAAAGCTCAACCTCCGGGGACTCTGTTTGGCAGAGATATAGAACACACTTTTCCAAGCCTGTTGGAAGGCCTTTGCAGTGTCATTTCGCATCTAATTTCCCAAACCAAACTGCTTGCAGCTCTAACTCCCTTCTAACTACCACTTCTTCGGTTCAGTGAGATATGCTGGATTCTAAACGGAGAAGCTTCTCTGACGCTTTTTCACAGAGATTTTGAAACTGAAATCTCCCATGCCGTTTCCACCGTAGGCAGCAATGGGCTTCCCCATGGAACTTGCCAACCTGAATTCCTACAGGCTAGATGTGAGAGGCACATTCTGCTGCTTCCTCCCTTAGAGTTAAACTTGCTTCTGAAAGCTCAACCTCCGGGGAGTTTGTTTGGCAGAGATATAGAACACACTTTTCCAAGCCTGTTGGAAGGCATTTGCAGTTTCATTTCGCGTCTAATTTCCCAAACCAAACTGCTTGCAGCTCTAACTCCCTTCTAACTACCACTTCTTCGGTTCAGTGAGATATGCTGGATTCTAAACGGAGAAGCTTCTCTGACGCTTTTTCACAGAGATTTTGAAACTGAAATTTCCAAACCCGTTTCCAACGAAGGCGCCAATGGGCTTCCCCATAGAACTTGCCAACCTGAATTCCTACAGGCTAGATGTGAGAGGCACATTCTGCTGCTTCCTCCCTTAGAGTTAAACTAGCTTCTGAAAGCTCAACCTCCGGGGAGTTTGTTTGGCAGAGATATAGAACACACTTTTCCAAGCCTGTTGGAAGGCATTTGCAGTTTCATTTCGCGTCTAATTTCCCAAACCAAACTGCTTGCAGCTCTAACTCCCTTCTAACTACCACTTCTTCGGTTCAGTGAGATATGCTGGATTCTAAACGGAGAAGCTTCTCTGACGCTTTTTCACAGAGATTTTGAAACTGAAATCTCCCATGCCGTTTCCACCATAGGCAGCAATGGGCTTCCCCATAGAACTTGCCAACCTGAATTCCTACAGGCTAGATGTGAGAGGCACATTCTGCTGCTTCCTCCCAAACAGTTAAGCTTGCTTCTGAAAGCTCAACCTCCGGGGACTCTGTTTGGCAGAGATATAGAACACACTTTTCCAAGCCTGTTGCAAGGCCTTTGCAGTGTCATTTCGCATCTAATTTCCCAAACCAAACTGCTTGCAGCTCTAACTCCCTTCTAACTACCACTTCTTCGGTTCAGTGAGATATGCTGGATTCTAAACGGAGAAGCTTCTCTGACGCTTTTTCACAGAGATTTTGAAACTGAAATCTCCCATGCCGTTTCCACCATAGGCAGCAATGGGCTTCCCCATAGAACTTGCCAACCTGAATTCCTAAAGGCTAGATGTGAGAGGCACATTCTGCTGCTTCCTCCCTTAGAGTTAAACTTGCTTCTGAAAGCTCAACCTCCGGTGAGTTTGTTTGGCAGAGATATAGAACACACTTTTCCAAGCCTGTTGGAAGGCATTTGCAGTTTCATTTCGCGTCTAATTTCCCAAACCAAACTGCTTGCAGCTCTAACTCCCTTCTAACTACCACTTCTTCGGTTCAGTGAGATATGCTGGATTCTAAACGGAGAAGCTTCTCTGACGCTTTTTCACAGAGATTTTGAAACTGAAATTTCCAAACCCGTTTCCAACGAGGGCGCCTATGGGCTTCCCCATAGAACTTGCCAACCTGAATTCCTACAGGCTAGATGTGAGAGGCACATTCTGCTGCTTCCTCCCTTAGAGTTAAACTAGCTTCTGAAAGCTCAACCTCCGGGGAGTTTGTTTGGCAGAGATATAGAACACACTTTTCCAAGCCTGTTGGAAGGCATTTGCAGTTTCATTTCGCGTCTAATTTCCCAAACCAAACTGCTTGCAGCTCTAACTCCCTTCTAACTACCACTTCTTCGGTTCAGTGAGATATGCTGGATTCTAAACGGAGAAGCTTCTCTGACGCTTTTTCACAGAGATTTTGAAACTGAAATCTCCCATGCCGTTTCCACCATAGGCAGCAATGGGCTTCCCCATGGAACTTGCCAACCTGAATTCCTACAGGCTAGATGTGAGAGGCACATTCTGGTGCTTCCTCCCTAACAGTTAAGCTTGCTTCTGAAAGCTCAACCTCCGGGGAGTTTGTTTGGCAGAGATATAGAACACACTTTTCCAAGCCTGTTGGAAGGCATTTGCAGTTTCATTTCGCGTCTAATTTCCCAAACCAAACTGCTTGCAGCTCTAACTCCCTTCTAACTACCACTTCTTCGGTTCAGTGAGATATGCTGGATTCTAAACGGAGAAGCTTCTCTGACGCTTTTTCACAGAGATTTTGAAACTGAAATCTCCCATGCCGTTTCCACCATAGGCAGCAATGGGCTTCCCCATAGAACTTGCCAACCTGAATTCCTACAGGCTAGATGTGAGAGGCACATTCTGCTGCTTCCTCCCTTAGAGTTAAACTTGCTTCTGTAAGCTCAACCTCCGGGGAGTCTGTTTGGCAGAGATATAGAACACACTTTTCCAAGCCTGTTGGAAGGCATTTGCAGTTTCATTTCGCGTCTAATTTCCCAAACCAAACTGCTTGCAGCTCTAACTCCCTTCTAACTACCACTTCTTCGGTTCAGTGAGATATGCTGGATTCTAAACGGAGAAGCTTCTCTGACGCTTTTTCACAGAGATTTTGAAACTGAAATCTCCCATGCCGTTTCCACCATAGGCAGCAATGGGCTTCCCCATAGAACTTGCCAACCTGAATTCCTACAGGCTAGATGTGAGAGGCACATTCTGCTGCTTCCTCCCTAACAGTTAAGCTTGCTTCTGAAAGCTCAACCTCCGGGGACTCTGTTTGGCAGAGATATAGAACACACTTTTCCAAGCCTGTTGGAAGGCCTTTGCAGTGTCATTTCGCATCTAATTTCCCAAACCAAACTGCTTGCAGCTCTAACTCCCTTCTAACTACCACTTCTTCGGTTCAGTGAGATATGCTGGATTCTAAACGGAGAAGCTTCTCTGACGCTTTTTCACAGAGATTTTGAAACTGAAATCTCCCATGCCGTTTCCACCGTAGGCAGCAATGGGCTTCCCCATGGAACTTGCCAACCTGAATTCCTACAGGCTAGATGTGAGAGGCACATTCTGCTGCTTCCTCCCTTAGAGTTAAACTTGCTTCTGAAAGCTCAACCTCCGGGGAGTTTGTTTGGCAGAGATATAGAACACACTTTTCCAAGCCTGTTGGAAGGCATTTGCAGTTTCATTTCGCGTCTAATTTCCCAAACCAAACTGCTTGCAGCTCTAACTCCCTTCTAACTACCACTTCTTCGGTTCAGTGAGATATGCTGGATTCTAAACGGAGAAGCTTCTCTGACGCTTTTTCACAGAGATTTTGAAACTGAAATTTCCAAACCCGTTTCCAACGAAGGCGCCAATGGGCTTCCCCATAGAACTTGCCAACCTGAATTCCTACAGGCTAGATGTGAGAGGCACATTCTGCTGCTTCCTCCCTTAGAGTTAAACTAGCTTCTGAAAGCTCAACCTCCGGGGAGTTTGTTTGGCAGAGATATAGAACACACTTTTCCAAGCCTGTTGGAAGGCATTTGCAGTTTCATTTCGCGTCTAATTTCCCAAACCAAACTGCTTGCAGCTCTAACTCCCTTCTAACTACCACTTCTTCGGTTCAGTGAGATATGCTGGATTCTAAACGGAGAAGCTTCTCTGACGCTTTTTCACAGAGATTTTGAAACTGAAATCTCCCATGCCGTTTCCACCATAGGCAGCAATGGGCTTCCCCATAGAACTTGCCAACCTGAATTCCTACAGGCTAGATGTGAGAGGCACATTCTGCTGCTTCCTCCCAAACAGTTAAGCTTGCTTCTGAAAGCTCAACCTCCGGGGACTCTGTTTGGCAGAGATATAGAACACACTTTTCCAAGCCTGTTGCAAGGCCTTTGCAGTGTCATTTCGCATCTAATTTCCCAAACCAAACTGCTTGCAGCTCTAACTCCCTTCTAACTACCACTTCTTCGGTTCAGTGAGATATGCTGGATTCTAAACGGAGAAGCTTCTCTGACGCTTTTTCACAGAGATTTTGAAACTGAAATCTCCCATGCCGTTTCCACCATAGGCAGCAATGGGCTTCCCCATAGAACTTGCCAACCTGAATTCCTAAAGGCTAGATGTGAGAGGCACATTCTGCTGCTTCCTCCCTTAGAGTTAAACTTGCTTCTGAAAGCTCAACCTCCGGTGAGTTTGTTTGGCAGAGATATAGAACACACTTTTCCAAGCCTGTTGGAAGGCATTTGCAGTTTCATTTCGCGTCTAATTTCCCAAACCAAACTGCTTGCAGCTCTAACTCCCTTCTAACTACCACTTCTTCGGTTCAGTGAGATATGCTGGATTCTAAACGGAGAAGCTTCTCTGACGCTTTTTCACAGAGATTTTGAAACTGAAATTTCCAAACCCGTTTCCAACGAAGGCGCCTATGGGCTTCCCCATAGAACTTGCCAACCTGAATTCCTACAGGCTAGATGTGAGAGGCACATTCTGCTGCTTCCTCCCTTAGAGTTAAACTAGCTTCTGAAAGCTCAACCTCCGGGGAGTTTGTTTGGCAGAGATATAGAACACACTTTTCCAAGCCTGTTGGAAGGCATTTGCAGTTTCATTTCGCGTCTAATTTCCCAAACCAAACTGCTTGCAGCTCTAACTCCCTTCTAACTACCACTTCTTCGGTTCAGTGAGATATGCTGGATTCTAAACGGAGAAGCTTCTCTGACGCTTTTTCACAGAGATTTTGAAACTGAAATCTCCCATGCCGTTTCCACCATAGGCAGCAATGGGCTTCCCCATAGAACTTGCCAACCTGAATTCCTACAGGCTAGATGTGAGAGGCACATTCTGGTGCTTCCTCCCTAACAGTTAAGCTTGCTTCTGAAAGCTCAACCTCCGGGGACTCTGTTTGGCAGAGATATAGAACACACTTTTCCAAGCCTGTTGGAAGGCCTTTGCAGTGTCATTTCGCATCTAATTTCCCAAACCAAACTGCTTGCAGCTCTAACTCCCTTCTAACTACCACTTCTTCGGTTCAGTGAGATATGCTGGATTCTAAACGGAGAAGCTTCTCTGACGCTTTTTCACAGAGATTTTGAAACTGAAATCTCCCATGCCGTTTCCACCATAGGCAGCAATGGGCTTCCCCATGGAACTTGCCAACCTGAATTCCTACAGGCTAGATGTGAGAGGCACATTCTGCTGCTTCCTCCCTTAGAGTTAAACTTGCTTCTGAAAGCTCAACCTCCGGGGAGTTTGTTTGGCAGAGATATAGAACACACTTTTCTAAGCCTGTTGGAAGGCATTTGCAGTTTCATTTCGCGTCTAATTTCCCAAACCAAACTGCTTGCAGCTCTAACTCCCTTCTAACTACCACTTCTTCGGTTCAGTGAGATATGCTGGTTTCTAAACGGAGAAGCTTCTCTGACGCTTTTTCACAGAGATTTTGAAACTGAAATCTCCCATGCCGTTTCCACCATAGGCAGCAATGGGCTTCCCCATAGAACTTGCCAACCTGAATTCCTACAGGCTAGATGTGAGAGGCACATTCTGCTGCTCCCTCCCTAACAGTTAAGCTTGCTTCTGAAAGCTCAACCTCCGGGGACTCTGTTTGGCAGAGATATAGAACACACTTTTCCAAGCCTGTTGCAAGGCCTTTGCAGTGTCATTTCGCATCTAATTTCCCAAACCAAACTGCTTGCAGCTCTAACTCCCTTCTAACTACCACTTCTTCGGTTCAGTGAGATATGCTGGATTCTAAACGGAGAAGCTTCTCTGACGCTTTTTCACAGAGATTTTGAAACTGAAATCTCCCATGCCGTTTCCACCATAGGCAGCAATGGGCTTCCCCATAGAACTTGCCAACCTGAATTCCTAAAGGCTAGATGTGAGAGGCACATTCTGCTGCTTCCTCCCTTAGAGTTAAACTTGCTTCTGAAAGCTCAACCTCCGGGGAGTTTGTTTGGCAGAGATATAGAACACACTTTTCCAAGCCTGTTGGAAGGCATTTGCAGTTTCATTTCGCATCTAATTTCCCAAACCAAACTGCTTGCAGCTCTAACTCCCTTCTAACTACCACTTCTTCGGTTCAGTGAGATATGCTGGATTCTAAACGGAGAAGCTTCTCTGACGCTTTTTCACAGAGATTTTGAAACTGAAATTTCCAAACCCGTTTCCAACGAAGGCGCCAATGGGCTTCCCCATAGAACTTGCCAACCTGAATTCCTACAGGCTAGATGTGAGAGGCACATTCTGCTGCTTCCTCCCTTAGAGTTAAACTAGCTTCTGAAAGCTCAACCTCCGGGGAGTTTGTTTGGCAGAGATATAGAACACACTTTTCCAAGCCTGTTTTAAGGCATTTGCAGTTTCATTTCGCGTCTAATTTCCCAAACCAAACTGCTTGCAGCTCTAACTCCCTTCTAACTACCACTTCTTCGGTTCAGTGAGATATGCTGGATTCTAAACGGAGAAGCTTATCTGACGCTTTTTCACAGAGATTTTGAAACTGAAATCTCCCATGCCGTTTCCACCATAGGCAGCAATGGGCTTCCCCATAGAACTTGCCAACCTGAATTCCTACAGGCTAGATGTGAGAGGCACATTCTGCTGCTTTCTCCCTAACAGTTAAGCTTGCTTCTGAAAGCTCAACCTCCGGGGACTCTGTTTGGCAGAGATATAGAACACACTTTTCCAAGCCTGTTGGAAGGCCTTTGCAGTGTCATTTCGCATCTAATTTCCCAAACCAAACTGCTTGCAGGTCTAACTCCCTTCTAACTACCACTTCTTCGGTTCAGTGAGATATGCTGGATTCTAAACGGAGAAGCTTCTCTGACGCTTTTTCACAGAGATTTTGAAACTGAAATCTCCCATGCCGTTTCCACCGTAGGCAGCAATGGGCTTCCCCATGGAACTTGCCAACCTGAATTCCTACAGGCTAGATGTGAGAGGCACATTCTGCTGCTTCCTCCCTTAGAGTTAAACTTGCTTCTGAAAGCTCAACCTCCGGGGAGTTTGTTTGGCAGGGATATAGAACACACTTTTCCAAGCCTGTTGGAAGGCATTTGCAGTTTCATTTCGCGTCTAATTTCCCAAACCAAACTGCTTGCAGCTCTAACTCCCTTCTAACTACCACTACTTCGGTTCAGTGAGATATGCTGGATTCTAAACGGAGAAGCTTCTCTGACGCTTTTTCACAGAGATTTTGAAACTGAAATTTCCAAACCCGTTTCCAACGAAGGCGCCAAAGGGCTTCCCCATAGAACTTGCCAACCTGAATTCCTACAGGCTAGATGTGAGAGGCACATTCTGCTGCTTCCTCCCTTAGAGTTAAACTTGCTTCTGTAAGCTCAACCTCCGGGGAGTCTGTTTGGCAGAGATATAGAACACACTTTTCCAACCCTGTTGGAAGGCATTTGCAGTTTCATTTCGCGTCTAATTTCCCAAACCAAACTGCTTGCAGCTCTAACTCCCTTCTAACTACCACTTCTTCGGTTCAGTGAGATATGCTGGATTCTAAACGGAGAAGCTTCTCTGACGCTTTTTCACAGAGATTTTGAAACTGAAATCTCCCATGCCGTTTCCACCATAGGCAGCAATGGGCTTCCCCATAGAACTTGCCAACCTGAATTCCTACAGGCTAGATGTGAGAGGCACATTCTGCTGCTTCCTCCCTAACAGTTAAGCTTGCTTCTGAAAGCTCAACCTCCGGGGACTCTGTTTGGCAGAGATATAGAACACACTTTTCCAAGCCTGTTGGAAGGCCTTTGCAGTGTCATTTCGCATCTAATTTCCCAAACCAAACTGCTTGCAGCTCTAACTCCCTTCTAACTACCACTTCTTCGGTTCAGTGAGATATGCTGGATTCTAAACGGAGAAGCTTCTCTGACGCTTTTTCACAGAGATTTTGAAACTGAAATCTCCCATGCCGTTTCCACCATAGGCAGCAATGGGCTTCCCCATAGAACTTGCCAACCTGAATTCCTACAGGCTAGATGTGAGAGGCACATTCTGCTGCTTCCTCCCTTAGAGTTAAACTTGCTTCTGAAAGCTCAACCTCCGGGGAGTTTGTTTGGCAGAGATATAGAACACACTTTTCCAAGCCTGTTGGAAGGCATTTGCAGTTTCATTTCGCGTCTAATTTCCCAAACCAAACTGCTTGCAGCTCTAACTCCCTTCTAACTACCACTTCTTCGGTTCAGTGAGATATGCTGGATTCTAAACGGAGAAGCTTCTCTGACGCTTTTTCACAGAGATTTTGAAACTGAAATTTCCAAACCCGTTTCCAATGAAGGCGCCAATGGGCTTTCCCATAGAACTTGCCAACCTGAATTCCTACAGGCTAGATGTGAGAGGCACATTCTGCTGCTTCCTCCCTTAGAGTTAAGCTAGCTTCTGAAAGCTCAACCTCCGGGGACTCTGTTTGGCAGAGATATAGAACACACTTTTCCAAGCCTGTTTTAAGGCATTTGCAGTTTCATTTCGCGTCTAATTTCCCAAACCAAACTGCTTGCAGCTCTAACTCCCTTCTAACTACCACTTCTTCGGTTCAGTGAGATATGCTGGATTCTAAACGGAGAAGCTTCTCTGACGCTTTTTCACAGAGATTTTGAAACTGAAATCTCCCATGCCGTTTCCACCATAGGCAGCAATGGGCTTCCCCATAGAACTTGCCAACCTGAATTCCTACAGGCTAGATGTGAGAGGCACATTTTGCTGCTTCCTCCCTAACAGTTAAGCTTGCTTCTGAAAGCTCAACCTCCGGGGACTCTGTTTGGCAGAGATATAGAACACACTTTTCCAAGCCTGTTGGAAGGCCTTTGCAGTGTCATTTCGCATCTAATTTCCCAAACAAAACTGCTTGCAGCTCTAACTCCCTTCTAACTACCACTTCTTCGGTTCAGTGAGATATGCTGGATTCTAAACGGAGAAGCTTCTCTGACGCTTTTTCACAGAGATTTTGAAACTGAAATCTCCCATGCCGTTTCCACCGTAGGCAGCAATGGGCTTCCCCATGGAACTTGCCAACCTGAATTCCTACAGGCTAGATGTGAGAGGCACATTCTGCTGCTTCCTCCCTTAGAGTTAAACTTGCTTCTGAAAGCTCAACCTCCGGGGAGTTTGTTTGGCAGAGATATAGAACACACTTTTCCAAGCCTGTTGGAAGGCATTTGCAGTTTCATTTCTCGTCTAATTTCCCAAACCAAACTGCTTGCAGCTCTAACTCCCTTCTAACTACCACTTCTTCGGTTCAGTGAGATATGCTGGATTCTAAACGGAGAAGCTTCTCTGACGCTTTTTCACAGAGATTTTGAAACTGAAATTTCCAAACCCGTTTCCAACGAAGGCGCCAATGGGCTTCCCCATAGAACTTGCCAACCTGAATTCCTACAGGCTAGATGTGAGAGGCACATTCTGCTGCTTCCTCCCTTAGAGTTAAACTAGCTTCTGAAAGCTCAACCTCCGGGGAGTTTGTTTGGCAGAGATATAGAACACACTTTTCCAAGCCTGTTGGAAGGCATTTGCAGTTTCATTTCGCGTCTAATTTCCCAAACCAAACTGCTTGCAGCTCTAACTCCCTTCTAACTACCACTTCTTCGGTTCAGTGAGATATGCTGGATTCTAAACGGAGAAGCTTCTCTGACGCTTTTTCACAGAGATTTTGAAACTGAAATCTCCCATGCCGTTTCCACCATAGGCAGCAATGGGCTTCCCCATAGAACTTGCCAACCTGAATTCCTACAGGCTAGATGTGAGAGGCACATTCTGCTGCTTCGTCCCTAACAGTTAAGCTTGCTTCTGAAAGCTCAACCTCCGGGGACTCTGTTTGGCAGAGATATAGAACCCACTTTTCCAAGCCTGTTGGAAGGCCTTTGCAGTGTCATTTCGCATCTAATTTCCCAAACCAAACTGCTTGCAGCTCTAACTCCCTTCTAACTACCACTTCTTCGGTTCAGTGAGATATGCTGGATTCTAAACGGAGAAGCTTCTCTGACGCTTTTTCACAGAGATTTTGAAACTGAAATCTCCCATGCCGTTTCCACCAAAGGCAGCAATGGGCTTCCCCATAGAACTTGCCAACCTGAATTCCTACAGGCTAGATGTGAGAGGCACATTCTGCTGCTTCCTCCCTTAGAGTTAAACTTGCTTCTGAAAGCTCAACCTCCGGGGAGTTTGTTTGGCAGAGATATAGAACACACTTTTCCAAGCCTGTTGGAAGGCATTTGCAGTTTCATTTCGCGTCTAATTTCCCAAACCAAACTGCTTGCAGCTCTAACTCCCTTCTAACTACCACTTCTTCGGTTCAGTGAGATATGCTGGATTCTAAACGGAGAAGCTTCTCTGACGCTTTTTCACAGAGATTTTGAAACTGAAATCTCCCATGCCGTTTCCACCATAGGCAGCAATGGGCTTCCCCATAGAACTTGCCAACCTGAATTCCTACAGGCTAGATGTGAGAGGCACATTCTGCTGCTTCCTCCCTAACAGATAAGCTTGCTTCTGAAAGCTCAACCTCCGGGGACTCTGTTTGGCAGAGATATAGAACCCACTTTTCCAAGCCTGTTGGAAGGCCTTTGCAGTGTCATTTCGCATCTAATTTCCCAAACCAAACTGCTTGCAGCTCTAATTCCCTTCTAACTACCACTTCTTCGGTTCAGTGAGATATGCTGGATTCTAAACGGAGAAGCTTCTCTGACGCTTTTTCACAGAGATTTTGAAACTGAAATCTCCCATGCCGTTTCCACCAAAGGCAGCAATGGGCTTCCCCATAGAACTTGCCAACCTGAATTCCTACAGGCTAGATGTGAGAGGCACATTCTGCTGCTTCCTCCCTTAGAGTTAAACTTGCTTCTGAAAGCTCAACCTCCGGGGAGTTTGTTTGGCAGAGATATAGAACACACTTTTCCAAGCCTGTTGGAAGGCATTTGCAGTTTCATTTCGCGTCTAATTTCCCAAACCAAACTGCTTGCAGCTCTAACTCCCTTCTAACTACCACTTCTTCGGTTCAGTGAGATATGCTGGATTCTAAACGGAGAAGCTTCTCTGACGCTTTTTCACAGAGATTTTGAAACTGAAATTTCCAAACCCGTTTCCAATGAAGGCGCCAATGGGCTTTCCCATAGAACTTGCCAACCTGAATTCCTACAGGCTAGATGTGAGAGGCACATTCTGCTGCTTCCTCCCTTAGAGTTAAGCTAGCTTCTGAAAGCTCAACCTCCGGGGACTCTGTTTGGCAGAGATATAGAACACACTTTTCCAAGCCTGTTTTAAGGCATTTGCAGTTTCATTTCGCGTCTAATTTCCCAAACCAAACTGCTTGCAGCTCTAACTCCCTTCTAACTACCACTTCTTCGGTTCAGTGAGATATGCTGGATTCTAAACGGAGAAGCTTCTCTGACGCTTTTTCACAGAGATTTTGAAACTGAAATCTCCCATGCCGTTTCCACCATAGGCAGCAATGGGCTTCCCCATAGAACTTGCCAACCTGAATTCCTACAGGCTAGATGTGAGAGGCACATTTTGCTGCTTCCTCCCTAACAGTTAAGCTTGCTTCTGAAAGCTCAACCTCCGGGGACTCTGTTTGGCAGAGATATAGAACACACTTTTCCAAGCCTGTTGGAAGGCCTTTGCAGTGTCATTTCGCATCTAATTTCCCAAACCAAACTGCTTGCAGCTCTAACTCCCTTCTAACTACCACTTCTTCGGTTCAGTGAGATATGCTGGATTCTAAACGGAGAAGCTTCTCTGACGCTTTTTCACAGAGATTTTGAAACTGAAATCTCCCATGCCGTTTCCACCGTAGGCAGCAATGGGCTTCCCCATGGAACTTGCCAACCTGAATTCCTACAGGCTAGATGTGAGAGGCACATTCTGCTGCTTCCTCCCTTAGAGTTAAACTTGCTTCTGAAAGCTCAACCTCCGGGGAGTTTGTTTGGCAGAGATATAGAACACACTTTTCTAAGCCTGTTGGAAGGCATTTGCAGTTTCATTTCGCGTCTAATTTCCCAAACCAAACTGCTTGCAGCTCTAACTCCCTTCTAACTACCACTTCTTCGGTTCAGTGAGATATGCTGGATTCTAAACGGAGAAGCTTCTCTGACGCTTTTTCACAGAGATTTTGAAACTGAAATCTCCCATGCTGTTTCCACCATAGGCAGCAATGGGCTTCCCCATAGAACTTGCCAACCTGATATCCTACAGGCTAGATGTGAGAGGCACATTCTGCTGCTCCCTCCCTAACAGTTAAGCTTGCTTCTGAAAGCTCAACCTCCGGGGACTCTGTTTGGCAGAGATATAGAACACACTTTTCCAAGCCTGTTGCAAGGCCTTTGCAGTGTCATTTCGCATCTAATTTCCCAAACCAAACTGCTTGCAGCTCTAACTCCCTTCTAACTACCACTTCTTCGGTTCAGTGAGATATGCTGGATTCTAAACGGAGAAGCTTCTCTGACGCTTTTTCACAGAGATTTTGAAACTGAAATCTCCCATGCCGTTTCCACCATAGGCAGCAATGGGCTTCCCCATAGAACTTGCCAACCTGAATTCCTAAAGGCTAGATGTGAGAGGCACATTCTGCTGCTTCCTCCCTTAGAGTTAAACTTGCTTCTGAAAGCTCAACCTCCGGGGAGTTTGTTTGGCAGAGATATAGAACACACTTTTCCAAGCCTGTTGGAAGGCATTTGCAGTTTCATTTCGCATCTAATTTCCCAAACCAAACTGCTTGCAGCTCTAACTCCCTTCTAACTACCACTTCTTCGGTTCAGTGAGATATGCTGGATTCTAAACGGAGAAGCTTCTCTGACGCTTTTTCACAGAGATTTTGAAACTGAAATTTCCAAACCCGTTTCCAACGAAGGCGCCAATGGGCTTCCCCATAGAACTTGCCAACCTGAATTCCTACAGGCTAGATGTGAGAGGCACATTCTGCTGCTTCCTCCCTTAGAGTTAAACTAGCTTCTGAAAGCTCAACCTCCGGGGAGTTTGTTTGGCAGAGATATAGAACACACTTTTCCAAGCCTGTTTTAAGGCATTTGCAGTTTCATTTCGCGTCTAATTTCCCAAACCAAACTGCTTGCAGCTCTAACTCCCTTCTAACTACCACTTCTTCGGTTCAGTGAGATATGCTGGATTCTAAACGGAGAAGCTTCTCTGACGCTTTTTCACAGAGATTTTGAAACTGAAATCTCCCATGCCGTTTCCACATAGGCAGCAATGGGCTTCCCCATAGAACTTGCCAACCTGAATTCCTACAGGCTAGATGTGAGAGGCACATTCTGCTGCTTCCTCCCTAACAGTTAAGCTTGCTTCTGAAAGCTCAACCTCCGGGGACTCTGTTTGGCAGAGATATAGAACACACTTTTCCAAGCCTGTTGGAAGGCCTTTGCAGTGTCATTTCGCATCTAATTTCCCAAACCAAACTGCTTGCAGCTCTAACTCCCTTCTAACTACCACTTCTTCGGTTCAGTGAGATATGCTGGATTCTAAACGGAGAAGCTTCTCTGACGCTTTTTCACAGAGATTTTGAAACTGAAATCTCCCATGCCGTTTCCACCATAGGCAGCAATGGGCTTCCATATGGAACTTGCCAACCTGAATTCCTACAGGCTAGATGTGAGAGGCACATTCTGCTGCTTCCTCCCTTAGAGTTAAACTTGCTTCTGAAAGCTCAACCTCCGGGGAGTTTGTTTGGCAGAGATATAGAACACACTTTTCTAAGCCTGTTGGAAGGCATTTGCAGTTTCATTTCGCGTCTAATTTCCCAAACCAAACTGCTTGCAGCTCTAACTCCCTTCTAACTACCACTTCTTCGGTTCAGTGAGATATGCTGGATTCTAAACGGAGAAGCTTCTCTGACGCTTTTTCACAGAGATTTTGAAACTGAAATTTCCAAACCCGTTTCCAACGAAGGCGCCTATGGGCTTCCCCATAGAACTTGCCAACCTGAATTCCTACAGGCTAGATGTGAGAGGCACATTCTGCTGCTTCCTCCCTTAGAGTTAAACTAGCTTCTGAAAGCTCAACCTCCGGGGAGTTTGTTTGGCAGAGATATAGAACACACTTTTCCAAGCCTGTTGGAAGGCATTTGCAGTTTCATTTCGCGTCTAATTTCCCAAACCAAACTGCTTGCAGCTCTAACTCCCTTCTAACTACCACTTCTTCGGTTCAGTGAGATATGCTGGATTCTAAACGGAGAAGCTTCTCTGACGCTTTTTCACAGAGATTTTGAAACTGAAATCTCCCATGCCGTTTCCACCATAGGCAGCAATGGGCTTCCCCATAGAACTTGCCAACCTGAATTCCTACAGGCTAGATGTGAGAGGCACATTCTGCTGCTTCCTCCCTAACAGTTAAGCTTGCTTCTGAAAGCTCAACCTCCGGGGACTCTGTTTGGCAGAGATATAGAACACACTTTTCCAAGCCTGTTGGAAGGCCTTTGCAGTGTCATTTCGCATCTAATTTCCCAAACCAAACTGCTTGCAGCTCTAACTCCCTTCTAACTACCACTTCTTCGGTTCAGTGAGATATGCTGGATTCTAAACGGAGAAGCTTCTCTGACGCTTTTTCACAGAGATTTTGAAACTGAAATCTCCCATGCCGTTTCCACCATAGGCAGCAATGGGCTTCCCCATGGAACTTGCCAACCTGAATTCCTACAGGCTAGATGTGAGAGGCACATTCTGCTGCTTCCTCCCTTAGAGTTAAACTTGCTTCTGAAAGCTCAACCTCCGGGGAGTTTGTTTGGCAGAGATATAGAACACACTTTTCTAAGCCTGTTGGAAGGCATTTGCAGTTTCATTTCGCGTCTAATTTCCCAAACCAAACTGCTTGCAGCTCTAACTCCCTTCTAACTACCACTTCTTCGGTTCAGTGAGATATGCTGGATTCTAAACGGAGAAGCTTCTCTGACGCTTTTTCACAGAGATTTTGAAACTGAAATCTCCCATGCCGTTTCCACCATAGGCAGCAATGGGCTTCCCCATAGAACTTGCCAACCTGAATTCCTACAGGCTAGATGTGAGAGGCACATTCTGCTGCTCCCTCCCTAACAGTTAAGCTTGCTTCTGAAAGCTCAACCTCCGGGGACTCTGTTTGGCAGAGATATAGAACACACTTTTCCAAGCCTGTTGCAAGGCCTTTGCAGTGTCATTTCGCATCTAATTTCCCAAACCAAACTGCTTGCAGCTCTAGCTCCCTTCTAACTACCACTTCTTCGGTTCAGTGAGATATGCTGGATTCTAAACGGAGAAGCTTCTCTGACGCTTTTTCACAGAGATTTTGAAACTGAAATCTCCCATGCCGTTTCCACCATAGGCAGCAATGGGCTTCCCCATAGAACTTGCCAACCTGAATTCCTAAAGGCTAGATGTGAGAGGCACATTCTGCTGCTTCCTCCCTTAGAGTTAAACTTGCTTCTGAAAGCTCAACCTCCGGGGAGTTTGTTTGGCAGAGATATAGAACACACTTTTCCAAGCCTGTTGGAAGGCATTTGCAGTTTCATTTCGCATCTAATGTCCCAAACCAAACTGCTTGCAGCTCTAACTCCCTTCTAACTACCACTTCTTCGGTTCAGTGAGATATGCTGGATTCTAAACGGAGAAGCTTCTCTGACGCTTTTTCACAGAGATTTTGAAACTGAAATTTCCAAACCCGTTTCCAACGAAGGCGCCAATGGGCTTCCCCATAGAACTTGCCAACCTGAATTCCTACAGGCTAGATGTGAGAGGCACATTCTGCTGCTTCCTCCCTTAGAGTTAAACTAGCTTCTGAAAGCTCAACCTCCGGGGAGTTTGTTTGGCAGAGATATAGAACACACTTTTCCAAGCCTGTTTTAAGGCATTTGCAGTTTCATTTCGCGTCTAATTTCCCAAACCAAACTGCTTGCAGCTCTAACTCCCTTCTAACTACCACTTCTTCGATTCAGTGAGATATGCTGGATTCTAAACGGAGAAGCTTCTCTGACGCTTTTTCACAGAGATTTTGAAACTGAAATCTCCCATGCCGTTTCCACCATAGGCAGCAATGGGCTTCCCCATAGAACTTGCCAACCTGAATTCCTACAGGCTAGATGTGAGAGGCACATTCTGCTGCTTCCTCCCTAACAGTTAAGCTTGCTTCTGAAAGCTCAACCTCCGGGGACTCTGTTTGGCAGAGATATAGAACACACTTTTCCAAGCCTGTTGGAAGGCCTTTGCAGTGTCATTTCGCATCTAATTTCCCAAACCAAACTGCTTGCAGCTCTAACTCCCTTCTAACTACCACTTCTTCGGTTCAGTGAGATATGCTGGATTCTAAACGGAGAAGCTTCTCTGACGCTTTTTCACAGAGATTTTGAAACTGAAATCTCCCATGCCGTTTCCACCATAGGCAGCAATGGGCTTCCATATGGAACTTGCCAACCTGAATTCCTACAGGCTAGATGTGAGAGGCACATTCTGCTGCTTCCTCCCTTAGAGTTAAACTTGCTTCTGAAAGCTCAACCTCCGGGGAGTTTGTTTGGCAGAGATATAGAACACACTTTTCTAAGCCTGTTGGAAGGCATTTGCAGTTTCATTTCGCGTCTAATTTCCCAAACCAAACTGCTTGCAGCTCTAACTCCCTTCTAACTACCACTTCTTCGGTTCAGTGAGATATGCTGGATTCTAAACGGAGAAGCTTCTCTGACGCTTTTTCACAGAGATTTTGAAACTGAAATCTCCCATGCCGTTTCCACCATAGGCAGCAATGGGCTTCCCCATAGAACTTGCCAACCTGAATTCCTACAGGCTAGATGTGAGAGGCACATTCTGCTGCTCCCTCCCTAACAGTTAAGCTTGCTTCTGAAAGCTCAACCTCCGGGGACTCTGTTTGGCAGAGATATAGAACACACTTTTCCAAGCCTGTTGCAAGGCCTTTGCAGTGTCATTTCGCATCTAATTTCCCAAACCAAACTGCTTGCAGCTCTAACTCCCTTCTAACTACCACTTCTTCGGTTCAGTGAGATATGCTGGATTCTAAACGGAGAAGCTTCTCTGACGCTTTTTCACAGAGATTTTGAAACTGAAATCTCCCATGCCGTTTCCACCATAGGCAGCAATGGGCTTCCCCATAGAACTTGCCAACCTGAATTCCTACAGGCTAGATGTGAGAGGCACATTCTGCTGCTTCCTCCCTTAGAGTTAAACTTGCTTCTGAAAGCTCAACCTCCGGGGAGTTTGTTTGGCAGAGATATAGAACACATTTTTCCAAGCCTGTTGGAAGGCATTTGCAGTTTCATTTCGCGTCTAATTTCCCAAAGCAAACTGCTTGCAGCTCTAACTCCCATCTAACTACCACTTCTTCGGTTCA
This sequence comes from Cynocephalus volans, assembly GCF_027409185.1. Lineage (NCBI taxonomy): Eukaryota > Metazoa > Chordata > Mammalia > Dermoptera > Cynocephalidae > Cynocephalus > Cynocephalus volans. The sequence goes on from NW_026902402.1 coordinate 459,651, forward strand.
GTGAGATATGCTGGATTCTAAACGGAGAAGCTTCTCTGACGCTTTTTCACAGAGATTTTGAAACTGAAATTTCCAAACCCGTTTCCAACGAAGGCGCCAATGGGCTTCCCCATAGAACTTGCCAACCTGAATTCCTACAGGCTAGATGAGAGAGGCACATTCTGCTGCTTCCTCCCTTAGAGTTAAACTAGCTTCTGAAAGCTCAACCTCCGGGGAGTTTGTTTGGCAGAGATATAGAACACACTTTTCCAAGCCTGTTGGAAGGCATTTGCAGTTTCATTTCGCGTCTAATTTCCCAAACCAAACTGCTTGCAGCTCTAACTGCCTTCTAACTACCACTTCTTCGGTTCAGTGAGATATGCTGGATTCTAAACGGAGAAGCTTCTCTGACGCTTTTTCACAGAGATTTTGAAACTGAAATCTCCCATGCCGTTTCCACCATAGGCAGCAATGGGCTTCCCCATAGAACTTGCCAACCTGAATTCCTACAGGCTAGATGTGAGAGGCACATTCTGCTGCTTCCTCCCTTAGAGTTAAACTTGCTTCTGAAAGCTCAACCTCCGGGGAGTTTGTTTGGCAGAGATATAGAACACACTTTTCCAAGCCTGTTGGAAGGCATTTGCAGTTTCATTTCGCGTCTAATTTCCCAAACCAAACTGCTTGCAGCTCTAACTCCCTTCTAACTACCACTTCTTCGGTTCAGTGAGATATGCTGGATTCTAAACGGAGAAGCTTCTCTGACGCTTTTTCACAGAGATTTTGAAACTGAAATCTCCCATGCCGTTTCCACCATAGGCAGCAATGGGCTTCCCCATAGAACTTGCCAACCTGAATTCCTACAGGCTAGATGTGAGAGGCACATTCTGCTGCTTCCTCCCTTAGAGTTAAACTTGCTTCAGAAAGCTCAACCTCCGGGGAGTTTGTTTGGCAGAGATATAGAACACACTTTTCCAAGCCTGTTGGAAGGCATTTGCAGTTTCATTTCGCGTCTAATTTCCCAAACCAAACTGCTTGCAGCTCTAACTCCCTTCTAACTACCACTTCTTCGGTTCAGTGAGATATGCTGGATTCTAAACGGAGAAGCTTCTCTGACGCTTTTTCACAGAGATTTTGAAACTGAAATTTCCAAACCCGTTTCCAACGAAGGCGCCTATGGGCTTCCCCATAGAACTTGCCAACCTGAATTCCTACAGGCTAGATGTGAGAGGCACATTCTGCTGCTTCCTCCCTTAGAGTTAAACTAGCTTCTGAAAGCTCAACCTCCGGGGAGTTTGTTTGGCAGAGATATAGAACACACTTTTCCAAGCCTGTTGGAAGGCATTTGCAGTTTCATTTCGCGTCTAATTTCCCAAACCAAACTGCTTGCAGCTCTAACTGCCTTCTAACTACCACTTCTTCGGTTCAGTGAGATATGCTGGATTCTAAACGGAGAAGCTTCTCTGACGCTTTTTCACAGAGATTTTTGAAACTGAAATTTCCAAACACGTTTCCAACGAAGGCGCCAATGGGCTTCCCCATAGAATTTGCCAACCTGAATTCCTACAGGCTAGATGTGAGAGGCACATTCTGCTGCTTCCTCCCTTAGAGATAAACTAGCTTCTGAAAGCTCAACCTCCGGGGAGTTTGTTTGGCAGAGATATAGAACACACTTTTCCAAGCCTGTTGGAAGGCATTTGCAGTTTCATTTCGCGTCTAATTTCCCAAACCAAACTGCTTGCAGCTCTAACTCCCTTCTAACTACCACTTCTTCGGTTCAGTGAGATATGCTGGATTCTAAACGGAGAAGCTTCTCTGACGCTTTTTCACAGAGATTTTGAAACTGAAATCTCCCATGCCGTTTCCACCATAGGCAGCAATGGGCTTCCATATGGAACTTGCCAACCTGAATTCCTACAGGCTAGATGTGAGAGGCACATTCTGCTGCTTCCTCCCTTAGAGTTAAACTTGCTTCTGAAAGCTCAACCTCCGGGGAGTTTGTTTGGCAGAGATATAGAACACACTTTTCTAAGCCTGTTGGAAGGCATTTGCAGTTTCATTTCGCGTCTAATTTCCCAAACCAAACTGCTTGCAGCTCTAACTCCCTTCTAACTACCACTTCTTCGGTTCAGTGAGATATGCTGGATTCTAAACGGAGAAGCTTCTCTGACGCTTTTTCACAGAGATTTTGAAACTGAAATATCCCATGCCGTTTCCACCATAGGCAGCAATGGGCTTCCCCATAGAACTTGCCAACCTGAATTCCTACAGGCTAGATGTGAGAGGCACATTCTGCTGCTCCCTCCCTAACAGTTAAGCTTGCTTCTGAAAGCTCAACCTCCGGGGACTCTGTTTGGCAGAGATATAGAACACAATTTTCCAAGCCTGTTGCAAGGCCTTTGCAGTGTCATTTCGCATCTAATTTCCCAAACCAAACTGCTTGCAGCTCTAACTCCCTTCTAACTACCACTTCTTCGGTTCAGTGAGATATGCTGGATTCTAAACGGAGAAGCTTCTCTGACGCTTTTTCACAGAGATTTTGAAACTGAAATCTCCCATGCCGTTTCCACCATAGGCAGCAATGGGCTTCCCCATAGAACTTGCCAACCTGAATTCCTACAGGCTAGATGTGAGAGGCACATTCTGCTGCTTCCTCCCTTAGAGTTAAACTTGCTTCTGAAAGCTCAACCTCCGGGGAGTTTGTTTGGCAGAGATATAGAACACATTTTTCCAAGCCTGTTGGAAGGCATTTGCAGTTTCATTTCGCGTTTAATTTCCCAAAGCAAACTGCTTGCAGCTCTAACTCCCATCTAACTACCACTTCTTCGGTTCAGTGAGATATGCTGGATTCTAAACGGAGAAGCTTCTCTGACGCTTTTTCACAGAGATTTTGAAACTGAAATTTCCAAACCCGTTTCCAACGAAGGCGCCAATGGGCTTCCCCATAGAACTTGCCAACCTGAATTCCTACAGGCTAGATGAGAGAGGCACATTCTGCTGCTTCCTCCCTTAGAGTTAAACTAGCTTCTGAAAGCTCAACCTCCGGGGAGTTTGTTTGGCAGAGATATAGAACACACTTTTCCAAGCCTGTTGGAAGGCATTTGCAGTTTCATTTCGCGTCTAATTTCCCAAACCAAACTGCTTGCAGCTCTAACTGCCTTCTAACTACCACTTCTTCGGTTCAGTGAGATATGCTGGATTCTAAACGGAGAAGCTTCTCTGACGCTTTTTCACAGAGATTTTGAAACTGAAATCTCCCATGCCGTTTCCACCATAGGCAGCAATGGGCTTCCCCATAGAACTTGCCAACCTGAATTCCTACAGGCTAGATGTGAGAGGCACATTCTGCTGCTTCCTCCCTTAGAGTTAAACTTGCTTCTGAAAGCTCAACCTCCGGGGAGTTTGTTTGGCAGAGATATAGAACACACTTTTCCAAGCCTGTTGGAAGGCATTTGCAGTTTCATTTCGCGTCTAATTTCCCAAACCAAACTGCTTGCAGCTCTAACTCCCTTCTAACTACCACTTCTTCGGTTCAGTGAGATATGCTGGATTCTAAACGGAGAAGCTTCTCTGACGCTTTTTCACAGAGATTTTGAAACTGAAATCTCCCATGCCATTTCCACCATAGGCAGCAATGGGCTTCCCCATAGAACTTGCCAACCTGAATTCCTACAGGCTAGATGTGAGAGGCACATTCTGCTGCTTCCTCCCTTAGAGTTAAACTTGCTTCAGAAAGCTCAACCTCCGGGGAGTTTGTTTGGCAGAGATATAGAACACACTTTTCCAAGCCTGTTGGAAGGCATTTGCAGTTTCATTTCGCGTCTAATTTCCCAAACCAAACTGCTTGCAGCTCTAACTCCCTTCTAACTACCACTTCTTCGGTTCAGTGAGATATGCTGGATTCTAAACGGAGAAGCTTCTCTGACGCTTTTTCACAGAGATTTTGAAACTGAAATTTCCAAACCCGTTTCCAACGAAGGCGCCTATGGGCTTCCCCATAGAACTTGCCAACCTGAATTCCTACAGGCTAGATGTGAGAGGCACATTCTGCTGCTTCCTCCCTTAGAGTTAAACTAGCTTCTGAAAGCTCAACCTCCGGGGAGTTTGTTTGGCAGAGATATAGAACACACTTTTCCAAGCCTGTTGGAAGGCATTTGCAGTTTCATTTCGCGTCTAATTTCCCAAACCAAACTGCTTGCAGCTCTAACTGCCTTCTAACTACCACTTCTTCGGTTCAGTGAGATATGCTGGATTCTAAACGGAGAAGCTTCTCTGACGCTTTTTCACAGAGATTTTTGAAACTGAAATTTCCAAACCCGTTTCCAACGAAGGCGCCAATGGGCTTCCCCATAGAATTTGCCAACCTGAATTCCTACAGGCTAGATGTGAGAGGCACATTCTGCTGCTTCCTCCCTTAGAGATAAACTAGCTTCTGAAAGCTCAACCTCCGGGGAGTTTGTTTGGCAGAGATATAGAACACACTTTTCCAAGCCTGTTGGAAGGCATTTGCAGTTTCATTTCGCGTCTAATTTCCCAAACCAAACTGCTTGCAGCTCTAACTCCCTTCTAACTACCACTTCTTCGGTTCAGTGAGATATGCTGGATTCTAAACGGAGAAGCTTCTCTGACGCTTTTTCACAGAGATTTTGAAACTGAAATCTCCCATGCCGTTTCCACCATAGGCAGCAATGGGCTTCCCCATAGAACTTGCCAACCTGAATTCCTACAGGCTAGATGTGAGAGGCACATTTTGCTGCTTCCTCCCTAACAGTTAAGCTTGCTTCTGAAAGCTCAACCTCCGGGGACTCTGTTTGGCAGAGATATAGAACACACTTTTCCAAGCCTGTTGGAAGGCCTTTGCAGTGTCATTTCGCATCTAATTTCCCAAACCAAACTGCTTGCAGCTCTAACTCCCTTCTAACTACCACTTCTTCGGTTCAGTGAGATATGCTGGATTCTAAACGGAGAAGCTTCTCTGACGCTTTTTCACAGAGATTTTGAAACTGAAATCTCCCATGCCGTTTCCACCGTAGGCAGCAATGGGCTTCCCCATGGAACTTGCCAACCTGAATTCCTACAGGCTAGATGTGAGAGGCACATTCTGCTGCTTCCTCCCTTAGAGTTAAACTTGCTTCTGAAAGCTCAACCTCCGGGGAGTTTGTTTGGCAGAGATATAGAACACACTTTTCTAAGCCTGTTGGAAGGCATTTGCAGTTTCATTTCGCGTCTAATTTCCCAAACCAAACTGCTTGCAGCTCTAACTCCCTTCTAACTACCACTTCTTCGGTTCAGTGAGATATGCTGGATTCTAAACGGAGAAGCTTCTCTGACGCTTTTTCACAGAGATTTTGAAACTGAAATCTCCCATGCTGTTTCCACCATAGGCAGCAATGGGCTTCCCCATAGAACTTGCCAACCTGATATCCTACAGGCTAGATGTGAGAGGCACATTCTGCTGCTCCCTCCCTAACAGTTAAGCTTGCTTCTGAAAGCTCAACCTCCGGGGACTCTGTTTGGCAGAGATATAGAACACACTTTTCCAAGCCTGTTGCAAGGCCTTTGCAGTGTCATTTCGCAACTAATTTCCCAAACCAAACTGCTTGCAGCTCTAACTCCCTTCTAACTACCACTTCTTCGGTTCAGTGAGATATGCTGGATTCTAAACGGAGAAGCTTCTCTGACGCTTTTTCACAGAGATTTTGAAACTGAAATCTCCCATGCCGTTTCCACCATAGGCAGCAATGGGCTTCCCCATAGAACTTGCCAACCTGAATTCCTAAAGGCTAGATGTGAGAGGCACATTCTGCTGCTTCCTCCCTTAGAGTTAAACTTGCTTCTGAAAGCTCAACCTCCGGGGAGTTTGTTTGGCAGAGATATAGAACACACTTTTCCAAGCCTGTTGGAAGGCATTTGCAGTTTCATTTCGCATCTAATTTCCCAAACCAAACTGCTTGCAGCTCTAACTCCCTTCTAACTACCACTTCTTCGGTTCAGTGAGATATGCTGGATTCTAAACGGAGAAGCTTCTCTGACGCTTTTTCACAGAGATTTTGAAACTGAAATTTCCAAACCCGTTTCCAACGAAGGCGCCAATGGGCTTCCCCATAGAACTTGCCAACCTGAATTCCTACAGGCTAGATGTGAGAGGCACATTCTGCTGCTTCCTCCCTTAGAGTTAAACTAGCTTCTGAAAGCTCAACCTCCGGGGAGTTTGTTTGGCAGAGATATAGAACACACTTTTCCAAGCCTGTTTTAAGGCATTTGCAGTTTCATTTCGCGTCTAATTTCCCAAACCAAACTGCTTGCAGCTCTAACTCCCTTCTAACTACCACTTCTTCGGTTCAGTGAGATATGCTGGATTCTAAACGGAGAAGCTTCTCTGACGCTTTTTCACAGAGATTTTGAAACTGAAATCTCCCATGCCGTTTCCACCATAGGCAGCAATGGGCTTCCCCATAGAACTTGCCAACCTGAATTCCTACAGGCTAGATGTGAGAGGCACATTCTGCTGCTTCCTCCCTAACAGTTAAGCTTGCTTCTGAAAGCTCAACCTCCGGGGACTCTGTTTGGCAGAGATATAGAACACACTTTTCCAAGCCTGTTGGAAGGCCTTTGCAGTGTCATTTCGCATCTAATTTCCCAAACCAAACTGCTTGCAGCTCTAACTCCCTTCTAACTACCACTTCTTCGGTTCAGTGAGATATGCTGGATTCTAAACGGAGAAGCTTCTCTGACGCTTTTTCACAGAGATTTTGAAACTGAAATCTCCCATGCCGTTTCCACCATAGGCAGCAATGGGCTTCCATATGGAACTTGCCAACCTGAATTCCTACAGGCTAGATGTGAGAGGCACATTCTGCTGCTTCCTCCCTTAGAGTTAAACTTGCTTCTGAAAGCTCAACCTCCGGGGAGTTTGTTTGGCAGAGATATAGAACACACTTTTCTAAGCCTGTTGGAAGGCATTTGCAGTTTCATTTCGCGTCTAATTTCCCAAACCAAACTGCTTGCAGCTCTAACTCCCTTCTAACTACCACTTCTTCGGTTCAGTGAGATATGCTGGATTCTAAACGGAGAAGCTTCTCTGACGCTTTTTCACAGAGATTTTGAAACTGAAATTTCCAAACCCGTTTCCAACGAAGGCGCCTATGGGCTTCCCCATAGAACTTGCCAACCTGAATTCCTACAGGCTAGATGTGAGAGGCACATTCTGCTGCTTCCTCCCTTAGAGTTAAACTAGCTTCTGAAAGCTCAACCTCCGGGGAGTTTGTTTGGCAGAGATATAGAACACACTTTTCCAAGCCTGTTGGAAGGCATTTGCAGTTTCATTTCGCGTCTAATTTCCCAAACCAAACTGCTTGCAGCTCTAACTCCCTTCTAACTACCACTTCTTCGGTTCAGTGAGATATGCTGGATTCTAAACGGAGAAGCTTCTCTGACGCTTTTTCACAGAGATTTTGAAACTGAAATCTCCCATGCCGTTTCCACCATAGGCAGCAATGGGCTTCCCCATAGAACTTGCCAACCTGAATTCCTACAGGCTAGATGTGAGAGGCACATTCTGCTGCTCCCTCCCTAACAGTTAAGCTTGCTTCTGAAAGCTCAACCTCCGGGGACTCTGTTTGGCAGAGATATAGAACACACTTTTCCAAGCCTGTTGCAAGGCCTTTGCAGTGTCATTTCGCATCTAATTTCCCAAACCAAACTGCTTGCAGCTCTAACTCCCTTCTAACTACCACTTCTTCGGTTCAGTGAGATATGCTGGATTCTAAACGGAGAAGCTTCTCTGACGCTTTTTCACAGAGATTTTGAAACTGAAATCTCCCATGCCGTTTCCACCATAGGCAGCAATGGGCTTCCCCATAGAACTTGCCAACCTGAATTCCTAAAGGCTAGATGTGAGAGGCACATTCTGCTGCTTCCTCCCTTAGAGTTAAACTTGCTTCTGAAAGCTCAACCTCCGGGGAGTTTGTTTGGCAGAGATATAGAACACACTTTTCCAAGCCTGTTGGAAGGCATTTGCAGTTTCATTTCGCATCTAATTTCCCAAACCAAACTGCTTGCAGCTCTAACTCCCTTCTAACTACCACTTCTTCGGTTCAGTGAGATATGCTGGATTCTAAACGGAGAAGCTTCTCTGACGCTTTTTCACAGAGATTTTGAAACTGAAATTTCCAAACCCGTTTCCAACGAAGGCGCCAATGGGCTTCCCCATAGAACTTGCCAACCTGAATTCCTACAGGCTAGATGTGAGAGGCACATTCTGCTGCTTCCTCCCTTAGAGTTAAACTAGCTTCTGAAAGCTCAACCTCCGGGGAGTTTGTTTGGCAGAGATATAGAACACACTTTTCCAAGCCTGTTTTAAGGCATTTGCAGTTTCATTTCGCGTCTAATTTCCCAAACCAAACTGCTTGCAGCTCTAACTCCCTTCTAACTACCACTTCTTCGGTTCAGTGAGATATGCTGGATTCTAAACGGAGAAGCTTCTCTGACGCTTTTTCACAGAGATTTTGAAACTGAAATCTCCCATGCCGTTTCCACCATAGGCAGCAATGGGCTTCCCCATAGAACTTGCCAACCTGAATTCCTACAGGCTAGATGTGAGAGGCACATTCTGCTGCTTCCTCCCTTAGAGTTAAACTTGCTTCAGAAAGCTCAACCTCCGGGGAGTTTGTTTGGCAGAGATATAGAACACACTTTTCCAAGCCTGTTGGAAGGCATTTGCAGTTTCATTTCGCGTCTAATTTCCCAAACCAAACTGCTTGCAGCTCTAACTCCCTTCTAACTACCACTTCTTCGGTTCAGTGAGATATGCTGGATTCTAAACGGAGAAGCTTCTCTGACGCTTTTTCACAGAGATTTTGAAACTGAAATTTCCAAACCCGTTTCCAACGAAGGCGCCTATGGGCTTCCCCATAGAACTTGCCAACCTGAATTCCTACAGGCTAGATGTGAGAGGCACATTCTGCTGCTTCCTCCCTTAGAGTTAAACTAGCTTCTGAAAGCTCAACCTCCGGGGAGTTTGTTTGGCAGAGATATAGAACACACTTTTCCAAGCCTGTTGGAAGGCATTTGCAGTTTCATTTCGCGTCTAATTTCCCAAACCAAACTGCTTGCAGCTCTAACTGCCTTCTAACTACCACTTCTTCGGTTCAGTGAGATATGCTGGATTCTAAACGGAGAAGCTTCTCTGACGCTTTTTCACAGAGATTTTTGAAACTGAAATTTCCAAACACGTTTCCAACGAAGGCGCCAATGGGCTTCCCCATAGAATTTGCCAACCTGAATTCCTACAGGCTAGATGTGAGAGGCACATTCTGCTGCTTCCTCCCTTAGAGATAAACTAGCTTCTGAAAGCTCAACCTCCGGGGAGTTTGTTTGGCAGAGATATAGAACACACTTTTCCAAGCCTGTTGGAAGGCATTTGCAGTTTCATTTCGCGTCTAATTTCCCAAACCAAACTGCTTGCAGCTCTAACTCCCTTCTAACTACCACTTCTTCGGTTCAGTGAGATATGCTGGATTCTAAACGGAGAAGCTTCTCTGACGCTTTTTCACAGAGATTTTGAAACTGAAATCTCCCATGCCGTTTCCACCATAGGCAGCAATGGGCTTCCATATGGAACTTGCCAACCTGAATTCCTACAGGCTAGATGTGAGAGGCACATTCTGCTGCTTCCTCCCTTAGAGTTAAACTTGCTTCTGAAAGCTCAACCTCCGGGGAGTTTGTTTGGCAGAGATATAGAACACACTTTTCCAAGCCTGTTGGAAGGCATTTGCAGTTTCATTTCGCGTCTAATTTCCCAAACCAAACTGCTTGCAGCTCTAACTCCCTTCTAACTACCACTTCTTCGGTTCAGTGAGATATGCTGGATTCTAAACGGAGAAGCTTCTCTGACGCTTTTTCACAGAGATTTTGAAACTGAAATCTCCCATGCCGTTTCCACCATAGGCAGCAATGGGCTTCCCCATAGAACTTGCCAACCTGAATTCCTACAGGCTAGATGTGAGAGGCACATTCTGCTGCTTCCTCCCTTAGAGTTAAACTTGCTTCAGAAAGCTCAACCTCCGGGGAGTTTGTTTGGCAGAGATATAGAACACACTTTTCCAAGCCTGTTGGAAGGCATTTGCAGTTTCATTTCGCGTCTAATTTCCCAAACCAAACTGCTTGCAGCTCTAACTCCCTTCTAACTACCACTTCTTCGGTTCAGTGAGATATGCTGGATTCTAAACGGAGAAGCTTCTCTGACGCTTTTTCACAGAGATTTTGAAACTGAAATTTCCAAACCCGTTTCCAACGAAGGCGCCTATGGGCTTCCCCATAGAACTTGCCAACCTGAATTCCTACAGGCTAGATGTGAGAGGCACATTCTGCTGCTTCCTCCCTTAGAGTTAAACTAGCTTCTGAAAGCTCAACCTCCGGGGAGTTTGTTTGGCAGAGATATAGAACACACTTTTCCAAGCCTGTTGGAAGGCATTTGCAGTTTCATTTCGCATCTAATTTCCCAAACCAAACTGCTTGCAGCTCTAACTGCCTTCTAACTACCACTTCTTCGGTTCAGTGAGATATGCTGGATTCTAAACGGAGAAGCTTCTCTGACGCTTTTTCACAGAGATTTTTGAAACTGAAATTTCCAAACCCGTTTCCAACGAAGGCGCCAATGGGCTTCCCCATAGAATTTGCCAACCTGAATTCCTACAGGCTAGATGTGAGAGGCACATTCTGCTGCTTCCTCCCTTAGAGATAAACTAGCTTCTGAAAGCTCAACCTCCGGGGAGTTTGTTTGGCAGAGATATAGAACACACTTTTCCAAGCCTGTTGGAAGGCATTTGCAGTTTCATTTCGCGTCTAATTTCCCAAACCAAACTGCTTGCAGCTCTAACTCCCTTCTAACTACCACTTCTTCGGTTCAGTGAGATATGCTGGATTCTAAACTGAGAAGCTTCTCTGACGCTTTTTCACAGAGATTTTGAAACTGAAATCTCCCATGCCGTTTCCACCATAGGCAGCAATGGGCTTCCCCATAGAACTTGCCAACCTGAATTCCTACAGGCTAGATGTGAGAGGCACATTTTGCTGCTTCCTCCCTAACAGTTAAGCTTGCTTCTGAAAGCTCAACCTCCGGGGACTCTGTTTGGCAGAGATATAGAACACACTTTTCCAAGCCTGTTGGAAGGCCTTTGCAGTGTCATTTCGCATCTAATTTCCCAAACCAAACTGCTTGCAGCTCTAACTCCCTTCTAACTACCACTTCTTCGGTTCAGTGAGATATGCTGGATTCTAAACGGAGAAGCTTCTCTGACGCTTTTTCACAGAGATTTTGAAACTGAAATCTCCCATGCCGTTTCCACCGTAGGCAGCAATGGGCTTCCCCATGGAACTTGCCAACCTGAATTCCTACAGGCTAGATGTGAGAGGCACATTCTGCTGCTTCCTCCCTTAGAGTTAAACTTGCTTCTGAAAGCTCAACCTCCGGGGAGTTTGTTTGGCAGAGATATAGAACACACTTTTCTAAGCCTGTTGGAAGGCATTTGCAGTTTCATTTCGCGTCTAATTTCCCAAACCAAACTGCTTGCAGCTCTAACTCCCTTCTAACTACCACTTCTTCGGTTCAGTGAGATATGCTGGATTCTAAACGGAGAAGCTTCTCTGACGCTTTTTCACAGAGATTTTGAAACTGAAATCTCCCATGCTGTTTCCACCATAGGCAGCAATGGGCTTCCCCATAGAACTTGCCAACCTGATATCCTACAGGCTAGATGTGAGAGGCACATTCTGCTGCTCCCTCCCTAACAGTTAAGCTTGCTTCTGAAAGCTCAACCTCCGGGGACTCTGTTTGGCAGAGATATAGAACACACTTTTCCAAGCCTGTTGCAAGGCCTTTGCAGTGTCATTTCGCAACTAATTTCCCAAACCAAACTGCTTGCAGCTCTAACTCCCTTCTAACTACCACTTCTTCGGTTCAGTGAGATATGCTGGATTCTAAACGGAGAAGCTTCTCTGACGCTTTTTCACAGAGATTTTGAAACTGAAATCTCCCATGCCGTTTCCACCATAGGCAGCAATGGGCTTCCCCATAGAACTTGCCAACCTGAATTCCTAAAGGCTAGATGTGAGAGGCACATTCTGCTGCTTCCTCCCTTAGAGTTAAACTTGCTTCTGAAAGCTCAACCTCCGGGGAGTTTGTTTGGCAGAGATATAGAACACACTTTTCCAAGCCTGTTGGAAGGCATTTGCAGTTTCATTTCGCATCTAATTTCCCAAACCAAACTGCTTGCAGCTCTAACTCCCTTCTAACTACCACTTCTTCGGTTCAGTGAGATATGCTGGATTCTAAACGGAGAAGCTTCTCTGACGCTTTTTCACAGAGATTTTGAAACTGAAATTTCCAAACCCGTTTCCAACGAAGGCGCCAATGGGCTTCCCCATAGAACTTGCCAACCTGAATTCCTACAGGCTAGATGTGAGAGGCACATTCTGCTGCTTCCTCCCTTAGAGTTAAACTAGCTTCTGAAAGCTCAACCTCCGGGGAGTTTGTTTGGCAGAGATATAGAACACACTTTTCCAAGCCTGTTTTAAGGCATTTGCAGTTTCATTTCGCGTCTAATTTCCCAAACCAAACTGCTTGCAGCTCTAACTCCCTTCTAACTACCACTTCTTCGGTTCAGTGAGATATGCTGGATTCTAAACGGAGAAGCTTCTCTGACGCTTTTTCACAGAGATTTTGAAACTGAAATCTCCCATGCCGTTTCCACCATAGGCAGCAATGGGCTTCCCCATAGAACTTGCCAACCTGAATTCCTACAGGCTAGATGTGAGAGGCACATTCTGCTGCTTCCTCCCTAACAGTTAAGCTTGCTTCTGAAAGCTCAACCTCCGGGGACTCTGTTTGGCAGAGATATAGAACACACTTTTCCAAGCCTGTTGGAAGGCCTTTGCAGTGTCATTTCGCATCTAATTTCCCAAACCAAACTGCTTGCAGCTCTAACTCCCTTCTAACTACCACTTCTTCGGTTCAGTGAGATATGCTGGATTCTAAACGGAGAAGCTTCTCTGACGCTTTTTCACAGAGATTTTGAAACTGAAATCTCCCATGCCGTTTCCACCATAGGCAGCAATGGGCTTCCATATGGAACTTGCCAACCTGAATTCCTACAGGCTAGATGTGAGAGGCACATTCTGCTGCTTCCTCCCTTAGAGTTAAACTTGCTTCTGAAAGCTCAACCTCCGGGGAGTTTGTTTGGCAGAGATATAGAACACACTTTTCTAAGCCTGTTGGAAGGCATTTGCAGTTTCATTTCGCGTCTAATTTCCCAAACCAAACTGCTTGCAGCTCTAACTCCCTTCTAACTACCACTTCTTCGGTTCAGTGAGATATGCTGGATTCTAAACGGAGAAGCTTCTCTGACGCTTTTTCACAGAGATTTTGAAACTGAAATTTCCAAACCCGTTTCCAACGAAGGCGCCTATGGGCTTCCCCATAGAACTTGCCAACCTGAATTCCTACAGGCTAGATGTGAGAGGCACATTCTGCTGCTTCCTCCCTTAGAGTTAAACTAGCTTCTGAAAGCTCAACCTCCGGGGAGTTTGTTTGGCAGAGATATAGAACACACTTTTCCAAGCCTGTTGGAAGGCATTTGCAGTTTCATTTCGCGTCTAATTTCCCAAACCAAACTGCTTGCAGCTCTAACTCCCTTCTAACTACCACTTCTTCGGTTCAGTGAGATATGCTGGATTCTAAACGGAGAAGCTTCTCTGACGCTTTTTCACAGAGATTTTGAAACTGAAATCTCCCATGCCGTTTCCACCATAGGCAGCAATGGGCTTCCCCATAGAACTTGCCAACCTGAATTCCTACAGGCTAGATGTGAGAGGCACATTCTGCTGCTCCCTCCCTAACAGTTAAGCTTGCTTCTGAAAGCTCAACCTCCGGGGACTCTGTTTGGCAGAGATATAGAACACACTTTTCCAAGCCTGTTGCAAGGCCTTTGCAGTGTCATTTCGCATCTAATTTCCCAAACCAAACTGCTTGCAGCTCTAACTCCCTTCTAACTACCACTTCTTCGGTTCAGTGAGATATGCTGGATTCTAAACGGAGAAGCTTCTCTGACGCTTTTTCACAGAGATTTTGAAACTGAAATCTCCCATGCCGTTTCCACCATAGGCAGCAATGGGCTTCCCCATAGAACTTGCCAACCTGAATTCCTAAAGGCTAGATGTGAGAGGCACATTCTGCTGCTTCCTCCCTTAGAGTTAAACTTGCTTCTGAAAGCTCAACCTCCGGGGAGTTTGTTTGGCAGAGATATAGAACACACTTTTCCAAGCCTGTTGGAAGGCATTTGCAGTTTCATTTCGCATCTAATTTCCCAAACCAAACTGCTTGCAGCTCTAACTCCCTTCTAACTACCACTTCTTCGGTTCAGTGAGATATGCTGGATTCTAAACGGAGAAGCTTCTCTGACGCTTTTTCACAGAGATTTTGAAACTGAAATCTCCCATGCCGTTTCCACCATAGGCAGCAATGGGCTTCCCCATAGAACTTGCCAACCTGAATTCCTACAGGCTAGATGTGAGAGGCACATTCTGCTGCTTCCTCCCTAACAGTTAAGCTTGCTTCTGAAAGCTCAACCTCCGGGGACTCTGTTTGGCAGAGATATAGAACACACTTTTCCAAGCCTGTTGGAAGGCCTTTGCAGTGTCATTTCGCATCTAATTTCCCAAACCAAACTGCTTGCAGCTCTAACTCCCTTCTAACTACCACTTCTTCGGTTCAGTGAGATATGCTGGATTCTAAACGGAGAAGCTTCTCTGACGCTTTTTCACAGAGATTTTGAAACTGAAATCTCCCATGCCGTTTCCACCATAGGCAGCAATGGGCTTCCATATGGAACTTGCCAACCTGAATTCCTACAGGCTAGATGTGAGAGGCACATTCTGCTGCTTCCTCCCTTAGAGTTAAACTTGCTTCTGAAAGCTCAACCTCCGGGGAGTTTGTTTGGCAGAGATATAGAACACACTTTTCTAAGCCTGTTGGAAGGCATTTGCAGTTTCATTTCGCGTCTAATTTCCCAAACCAAACTGCTTGCAGCTCTAACTCCCTTCTAACTACCACTTCTTCGGTTCAGTGAGATATGCTGGATTCTAAACGGAGAAGCTTCTCTGACGCTTTTTCACAGAGATTTTGAAACTGAAATTTCCAAACCCGTTTCCAACGAAGGCGCCTATGGGCTTCCCCATAGAACTTGCCAACCTGAATTCCTACAGGCTAGATGTGAGAGGCACATTCTGCTGCTTCCTCCCTTAGAGTTAAACTAGCTTCTGAAAGCTCAACCTCCGGGGAGTTTGTTTGGCAGAGATATAGAACACACTTTTCCAAGCCTGTTGGAAGGCATTTGCAGTTTCATTTCGCGTCTAATTTCCCAAACCAAACTGCTTGCAGCTCTAACTCCCTTCTAACTACCACTTCTTCGGTTCAGTGAGATATGCTGGATTCTAAACGGAGAAGCTTCTCTGACGCTTTTTCACAGAGATTTTGAAACTGAAATCTCCCATGCCGTTTCCACCATAGGCAGCAATGGGCTTCCCCATAGAACTTGCCAACCTGAATTCCTACAGGCTAGATGTGAGAGGCACATTCTGCTGCTCCCTCCCTAACAGTTAAGCTTGCTTCTGAAAGCTCAACCTCCGGGGACTCTGTTTGGCAGAGATATAGAACACACTTTTCCAAGCCTGTTGCAAGGCCTTTGCAGTGTCATTTCGCATCTAATTTCCCAAACCAAACTGCTTGCAGCTCTAACTCCCTTCTAACTACCACTTCTTCGGTTCAGTGAGATATGCTGGATTCTAAACGGAGAAGCTTCTCTGACGCTTTTTCACAGAGATTTTGAAACTGAAATCTCCCATGCCGTTTCCACCATAGGCAGCAATGGGCTTCCCCATAGAACTTGCCAACCTGAATTCCTAAAGGCTAGATGTGAGAGGCACATTCTGCTGCTTCCTCCCTTAGAGTTAAACTTGCTTCTGAAAGCTCAACCTCCGGGGAGTTTGTTTGGCAGAGATATAGAACACACTTTTCCAAGCCTGTTGGAAGGCATTTGCAGTTTCATTTCGCATCTAATTTCCCAAACCAAACTGCTTGCAGCTCTAACTCCCTTCTAACTACCACTTCTTCGGTTCAGTGAGATATGCTGGATTCTAAACGGAGAAGCTTCTCTGACGCTTTTTCACAGAGATTTTGAAACTGAAATTTCCAAACCCGTTTCCAACGAAGGCGCCAATGGGCTTCCCCATAGAACTTGCCAACCTGAATTCCTACAGGCTAGATGTGAGAGGCACATTCTGCTGCTTCCTCCCTTAGAGTTAAACTAGCTTCTGAAAGCTCAACCTCCGGGGAGTTTGTTTGGCAGAGATATAGAACACACTTTTCCAAGCCTGTTTTAAGGCATTTGCAGTTTCATTTCGCGTCTAATTTCCCAAACCAAACTGCTTGCAGCTCTAACTCCCTTCTAACTACCACTTCTTCGGTTCAGTGAGATATGCTGGATTCTAAACGGAGAAGCTTCTCTGACGCTTTTTCACAGAGATTTTGAAACTGAAATCTCCCATGCCGTTTCCACCATAGGCAGCAATGGGCTTCCCCATAGAACTTGCCAACCTGAATTCCTACAGGCTAGATGTGAGAGGCACATTCTGCTGCTTCCTCCCTTAGAGTTAAACTTGCTTCAGAAAGCTCAACCTCCGGGGAGTTTGTTTGGCAGAGATATAGAACACACTTTTCCAAGCCTGTTGGAAGGCATTTGCAGTTTCATTTCGCGTCTAATTTCCCAAACCAAACTGCTTGCAGCTCTAACTCCCTTCTAACTACCACTTCTTCGGTTCAGTGAGATATGCTGGATTCTAAACGGAGAAGCTTCTCTGACGCTTTTTCACAGAGATTTTGAAACTGAAATTTCCAAACCCGTTTCCAACGAAGGCGCCTATGGGCTTCCCCATAGAACTTGCCAACCTGAATTCCTACAGGCTAGATGTGAGAGGCACATTCTGCTGCTTCCTCCCTTAGAGTTAAACTAGCTTCTGAAAGCTCAACCTCCGGGGAGTTTGTTTGGCAGAGATATAGAACACACTTTTCCAAGCCTGTTGGAAGGCATTTGCAGTTTCATTTCGCGTCTAATTTCCCAAACCAAACTGCTTGCAGCTCTAACTGCCTTCTAACTACCACTTCTTCGGTTCAGTGAGATATGCTGGATTCTAAACGGAGAAGCTTCTCTGACGCTTTTTCACAGAGATTTTTGAAACTGAAATTTCCAAACACGTTTCCAACGAAGGCGCCAATGGGCTTCCCCATAGAATTTGCCAACCTGAATTCCTACAGGCTAGATGTGAGAGGCACATTCTGCTGCTTCCTCCCTTAGAGATAAACTAGCTTCTGAAAGCTCAACCTCCGGGGAGTTTGTTTGGCAGAGATATAGAACACACTTTTCCAAGCCTGTTGGAAGGCATTTGCAGTTTCATTTCGCGTCTAATTTCCCAAACCAAACTGCTTGCAGCTCTAACTCCCTTCTAACTACCACTTCTTCGGTTCAGTGAGATATGCTGGATTCTAAACGGAGAAGCTTCTCTGACGCTTTTTCACAGAGATTTTGAAACTGAAATCTCCCATGCCGTTTCCACCATAGGCAGCAATGGGCTTCCATATGGAACTTGCCAACCTGAATTCCTACAGGCTAGATGTGAGAGGCACATTCTGCTGCTTCCTCCCTTAGAGTTAAACTTGCTTCTGAAAGCTCAACCTCCGGGGAGTTTGTTTGGCAGAGATATAGAACACACTTTTCCAAGCCTGTTGGAAGGCATTTGCAGTTTCATTTCGCGTCTAATTTCCCAAACCAAACTGCTTGCAGCTCTAACTCCCTTCTAACTACCACTTCTTCGGTTCAGTGAGATATGCTGGATTCTAAACGGAGAAGCTTCTCTGACGCTTTTTCACAGAGATTTTGAAACTGAAATCTCCCATGCCGTTTCCACCATAGGCAGCAATGGGCTTCCCCATAGAACTTGCCAACCTGAATTCCTACAGGCTAGATGTGAGAGGCACATTCTGCTGCTTCCTCCCTTAGAGTTAAACTTGCTTCAGAAAGCTCAACCTCCGGGGAGTTTGTTTGGCAGAGATATAGAACACACTTTTCCAAGCCTGTTGGAAGGCATTTGCAGTTTCATTTCGCGTCTAATTTCCCAAACCAAACTGCTTGCAGCTCTAACTCCCTTCTAACTACCACTTCTTCGGTTCAGTGAGATATGCTGGATTCTAAACGGAGAAGCTTCTCTGACGCTTTTTCACAGAGATTTTGAAACTGAAATTTCCAAACCCGTTTCCAACGAAGGCGCCTATGGGCTTCCCCATAGAACTTGCCAACCTGAATTCCTACAGGCTAGATGTGAGAGGCACATTCTGCTGCTTCCTCCCTTAGAGTTAAACTAGCTTCTGAAAGCTCAACCTCCGGGGAGTTTGTTTGGCAGAGATATAGAACACACTTTTCCAAGCCTGTTGGAAGGCATTTGCAGTTTCATTTCGCGTCTAATTTCCCAAACCAAACTGCTTGCAGCTCTAACTGCCTTCTAACTACCACTTCTTCGGTTCAGTGAGATATGCTGGATTCTAAACGGAGAAGCTTCTCTGACGCTTTTTCACAGAGATTTTTGAAACTGAAATTTCCAAACCCGTTTCCAACGAAGGCGCCAATGGGCTTCCCCATAGAATTTGCCAACCTGAATTCCTACAGGCTAGATGTGAGAGGCACATTCTGCTGCTTCCTCCCTTAGAGATAAACTAGCTTCTGAAAGCTCAACCTCCGGGGAGTTTGTTTGGCAGAGATATAGAACACACTTTTCCAAGCCTGTTGGAAGGCATTTGCAGTTTCATTTCGCGTCTAATTTCCCAAACCAAACTGCTTGCAGCTCTAACTCCCTTCTAACTACCACTTCTTCGGTTCAGTGAGATATGCTGGATTCTAAACGGAGAAGCTTCTCTGACGCTTTTTCACAGAGATTTTGAAACTGAAATCTCCCATGCCGTTTCCACCATAGGCAGCAATGGGCTTCCCCATAGAACTTGCCAACCTGAATTCCTACAGGCTAGATGTGAGAGGCACATTTTGCTGCTTCCTCCCTAACAGTTAAGCTTGCTTCTGAAAGCTCAACCTCCGGGGACTCTGTTTGGCAGAGATATAGAACACACTTTTCCAAGCCTGTTGGAAGGCCTTTGCAGTGTCATTTCGCATCTAATTTCCCAAACCAAACTGCTTGCAGCTCTAACTCCCTTCTAACTACCACTTCTTCGGTTCAGTGAGATATGCTGGATTCTAAACGGAGAAGCTTCTCTGACGCTTTTTCACAGAGATTTTGAAACTGAAATCTCCCATGCCGTTTCCACCGTAGGCAGCAATGGGCTTCCCCATGGAACTTGCCAACCTGAATTCCTACAGGCTAGATGTGAGAGGCACATTCTGCTGCTTCCTCCCTTAGAGTTAAACTTGCTTCTGAAAGCTCAACCTCCGGGGAGTTTGTTTGGCAGAGATATAGAACACACTTTTCTAAGCCTGTTGGAAGGCATTTGCAGTTTCATTTCGCGTCTAATTTCCCAAACCAAACTGCTTGCAGCTCTAACTCCCTTCTAACTACCACTTCTTCGGTTCAGTGAGATATGCTGGATTCTAAACGGAGAAGCTTCTCTGACGCTTTTTCACAGAGATTTTGAAACTGAAATCTCCCATGCTGTTTCCACCATAGGCAGCAATGGGCTTCCCCATAGAACTTGCCAACCTGATATCCTACAGGCTAGATGTGAGAGGCACATTCTGCTGCTCCCTCCCTAACAGTTAAGCTTGCTTCTGAAAGCTCAACCTCCGGGGACTCTGTTTGGCAGAGATATAGAACACACTTTTCCAAGCCTGTTGCAAGGCCTTTGCAGTGTCATTTCGCAACTAATTTCCCAAACCAAACTGCTTGCAGCTCTAACTCCCTTCTAACTACCACTTCTTCGGTTCAGTGAGATATGCTGGATTCTAAACGGAGAAGCTTCTCTGACGCTTTTTCACAGAGATTTTGAAACTGAAATCTCCCATGCCGTTTCCACCATAGGCAGCAATGGGCTTCCCCATAGAACTTGCCAACCTGAATTCCTAAAGGCTAGATGTGAGAGGCACATTCTGCTGCTTCCTCCCTTAGAGTTAAACTTGCTTCTGAAAGCTCAACCTCCGGGGAGTTTGTTTGGCAGAGATATAGAACACACTTTTCCAAGCCTGTTGGAAGGCATTTGCAGTTTCATTTCGCATCTAATTTCCCAAACCAAACTGCTTGCAGCTCTAACTCCCTTCTAACTACCACTTCTTCGGTTCAGTGAGATATGCTGGATTCTAAACGGAGAAGCTTCTCTGACGCTTTTTCACAGAGATTTTGAAACTGAAATTTCCAAACCCGTTTCCAACGAAGGCGCCAATGGGCTTCCCCATAGAACTTGCCAACCTGAATTCCTACAGGCTAGATGTGAGAGGCACATTCTGCTGCTTCCTCCCTTAGAGTTAAACTAGCTTCTGAAAGCTCAACCTCCGGGGAGTTTGTTTGGCAGAGATATAGAACACACTTTTCCAAGCCTGTTTTAAGGCATTTGCAGTTTCATTTCGCGTCTAATTTCCCAAACCAAACTGCTTGCAGCTCTAACTCCCTTCTAACTACCACTTCTTCGGTTCAGTGAGATATGCTGGATTCTAAACGGAGAAGCTTCTCTGACGCTTTTTCACAGAGATTTTGAAACTGAAATCTCCCATGCCGTTTCCACCATAGGCAGCAATGGGCTTCCCCATAGAACTTGCCAACCTGAATTCCTACAGGCTAGATGTGAGAGGCACATTCTGCTGCTTCCTCCCTAACAGTTAAGCTTGCTTCTGAAAGCTCAACCTCCGGGGACTCTGTTTGGCAGAGATATAGAACACACTTTTCCAAGCCTGTTGGAAGGCCTTAGCAGTGTCATTTCGCATCTAATTTCCCAAACCAAACTGCTTGCAGCTCTAACTCCCTTCTAACTACCACTTCTTCGGTTCAGTGAGATATGCTGGATTCTAAACGGAGAAGCTTCTCTGACGCTTTTTCACAGAGATTTTGAAACTGAAATCTCCCATGCCGTTTCCACCATAGGCAGCAATGGGCTTCCATATGGAACTTGCCAACCTGAATTCCTACAGGCTAGATGTGAGAGGCACATTCTGCTGCTTCCTCCCTTAGAGTTAAACTTGCTTCTGAAAGCTCAACCTCCGGGGAGTTTGTTTGGCAGAGATATAGAACACACTTTTCTAAGCCTGTTGGAAGGCATTTGCAGTTTCATTTCGCGTCTAATTTCCCAAACCAAACTGCTTGCAGCTCTAACTCCCTTCTAACTACCACTTCTTCGGTTCAGTGAGATATGCTGGATTCTAAACGGAGAAGCTTCTCTGACGCTTTTTCACAGAGATTTTGAAACTGAAATTTCCAAACCCGTTTCCAACGAAGGCGCCTATGGGCTTCCCCATAGAACTTGCCAACCTGAATTCCTACAGGCTAGATGTGAGAGGCACATTCTGCTGCTTCCTCCCTTAGAGTTAAACTAGCTTCTGAAAGCTCAACCTCCGGGGAGTTTGTTTGGCAGAGATATAGAACACACTTTTCCAAGCCTGTTGGAAGGCATTTGCAGTTTCATTTCGCGTCTAATTTCCCAAACCAAACTGCTTGCAGCTCTAACTCCCTTCTAACTACCACTTCTTCGGTTCAGTGAGATATGCTGGATTCTAAACGGAGAAGCTTCTCTGACGCTTTTTCACAGAGATTTTGAAACTGAAATCTCCCATGCCGTTTCCACCATAGGCAGCAATGGGCTTCCCCATAGAACTTGCCAACCTGAATTCCTACAGGCTAGATGTGAGAGGCACATTCTGCTGCTCCCTCCCTAACAGTTAAGCTTGCTTCTGAAAGCTCAACCTCCGGGGACTCTGTTTGGCAGAGATATAGAACACACTTTTCCAAGCCTGTTGCAAGGCCTTTGCAGTGTCATTTCGCATCTAATTTCCCAAACCAAACTGCTTGCAGCTCTAACTCCCTTCTAACTACCACTTCTTCGGTTCAGTGAGATATGCTGGATTCTAAACGGAGAAGCTTCTCTGACGCTTTTTCACAGAGATTTTGAAACTGAAATCTCCCATGCCGTTTCCACCATAGGCAGCAATGGGCTTCCCCATAGAACTTGCCAACCTGAATTCCTAAAGGCTAGA
This sequence comes from Cynocephalus volans, assembly GCF_027409185.1. Taxonomy (NCBI): domain Eukaryota; kingdom Metazoa; phylum Chordata; class Mammalia; order Dermoptera; family Cynocephalidae; genus Cynocephalus; species Cynocephalus volans. The sequence continues at coordinate 481,916 of NW_026902402.1, forward strand.
TGTGAGAGGCACATTCTGCTGCTTCCTCCCTTAGAGTTAAACTTGCTTCTGAAAGCTCAACCTCCGGGGAGTTTGTTTGGCAGAGATATAGAACACACTTTTCCAAGCCTGTTGGAAGGCATTTGCAGTTTCATTTCGCATCTAATTTCCCAAACCAAACTGCTTGCAGCTCTAACTCCCTTCTAACTACCACTTCTTCGGTTCAGTGAGATATGCTGGATTCTAAACGGAGAAGCTTCTCTGACGCTTTTTCACAGAGATTTTGAAACTGAAATTTCCAAACCCGTTTCCAACGAAGGCGCCAATGGGCTTCCCCATAGAACTTGCCAACCTGAATTCCTACAGGCTAGATGTGAGAGGCACATTCTGCTGCTTCCTCCCTTAGAGTTAAACTAGCTTCTGAAAGCTCAACCTCCGGGGAGTTTGTTTGGCAGAGATATAGAACACACTTTTCCAAGCCTGTTTTAAGGCATTTGCAGTTTCATTTCGCGTCTAATTTCCCAAACCAAACTGCTTGCAGCTCTAACTCCCTTCTAACTACCACTTCTTCGGTTCAGTGAGATATGCTGGATTCTAAACGGAGAAGCTTCTCTGACGCTTTTTCACAGAGATTTTGAAACTGAAATCTCCCATGCCGTTTCCACCATAGGCAGCAATGGGCTTCCCCATAGAACTTGCCAACCTGAATTCCTACAGGCTAGATGTGAGAGGCACATTCTGCTGCTTCCTCCCTTAGAGTTAAACTTGCTTCAGAAAGCTCAACCTCCGGGGAGTTTGTTTGGCAGAGATATAGAACACACTTTTCCAAGCCTGTTGGAAGGCATTTGCAGTTTCATTTCGCGTCTAATTTCCCAAACCAAACTGCTTGCAGCTCTAACTCCCTTCTAACTACCACTTCTTCGGTTCAGTGAGATATGCTGGATTCTAAACGGAGAAGCTTCTCTGACGCTTTTTCACAGAGATTTTGAAACTGAAATTTCCAAACCCGTTTCCAACGAAGGCGCCTATGGGCTTCCCCATAGAACTTGCCAACCTGAATTCCTACAGGCTAGATGTGAGAGGCACATTCTGCTGCTTCCTCCCTTAGAGTTAAACTAGCTTCTGAAAGCTCAACCTCCGGGGAGTTTGTTTGGCAGAGATATAGAACACACTTTTCCAAGCCTGTTGGAAGGCATTTGCAGTTTCATTTCGCGTCTAATTTCCCAAACCAAACTGCTTGCAGCTCTAACTGCCTTCTAACTACCACTTCTTCGGTTCAGTGAGATATGCTGGATTCTAAACGGAGAAGCTTCTCTGACGCTTTTTCACAGAGATTTTTGAAACTGAAATTTCCAAACACGTTTCCAACGAAGGCGCCAATGGGCTTCCCCATAGAATTTGCCAACCTGAATTCCTACAGGCTAGATGTGAGAGGCACATTCTGCTGCTTCCTCCCTTAGAGATAAACTAGCTTCTGAAAGCTCAACCTCCGGGGAGTTTGTTTGGCAGAGATATAGAACACACTTTTCCAAGCCTGTTGGAAGGCATTTGCAGTTTCATTTCGCGTCTAATTTCCCAAACCAAACTGCTTGCAGCTCTAACTCCCTTCTAACTACCACTTCTTCGGTTCAGTGAGATATGCTGGATTCTAAACGGAGAAGCTTCTCTGACGCTTTTTCACAGAGATTTTGAAACTGAAATCTCCCATGCCGTTTCCACCATAGGCAGCAATGGGCTTCCATATGGAACTTGCCAACCTGAATTCCTACAGGCTAGATGTGAGAGGCACATTCTGCTGCTTCCTCCCTTAGAGTTAAACTTGCTTCTGAAAGCTCAACCTCCGGGGAGTTTGTTTGGCAGAGATATAGAACACACTTTTCCAAGCCTGTTGGAAGGCATTTGCAGTTTCATTTCGCGTCTAATTTCCCAAACCAAACTGCTTGCAGCTCTAACTCCCTTCTAACTACCACTTCTTCGGTTCAGTGAGATATGCTGGATTCTAAACGGAGAAGCTTCTCTGACGCTTTTTCACAGAGATTTTGAAACTGAAATCTCCCATGCCGTTTCCACCATAGGCAGCAATGGGCTTCCCCATAGAACTTGCCAACCTGAATTCCTACAGGCTAGATGTGAGAGGCACATTCTGCTGCTTCCTCCCTTAGAGTTAAACTTGCTTCAGAAAGCTCAACCTCCGGGGAGTTTGTTTGGCAGAGATATAGAACACACTTTTCCAAGCCTGTTGGAAGGCATTTGCAGTTTCATTTCGCGTCTAATTTCCCAAACCAAACTGCTTGCAGCTCTAACTCCCTTCTAACTACCACTTCTTCGGTTCAGTGAGATATGCTGGATTCTAAACGGAGAAGCTTCTCTGACGCTTTTTCACAGAGATTTTGAAACTGAAATTTCCAAACCCGTTTCCAACGAAGGCGCCTATGGGCTTCCCCATAGAACTTGCCAACCTGAATTCCTACAGGCTAGATGTGAGAGGCACATTCTGCTGCTTCCTCCCTTAGAGTTAAACTAGCTTCTGAAAGCTCAACCTCCGGGGAGTTTGTTTGGCAGAGATATAGAACACACTTTTCCAAGCCTGTTGGAAGGCATTTGCAGTTTCATTTCGCGTCTAATTTCCCAAACCAAACTGCTTGCAGCTCTAACTGCCTTCTAACTACCACTTCTTCGGTTCAGTGAGATATGCTGGATTCTAAACGGAGAAGCTTCTCTGACGCTTTTTCACAGAGATTTTTGAAACTGAAATTTCCAAACCCGTTTCCAACGAAGGCGCCAATGGGCTTCCCCATAGAATTTGCCAACCTGAATTCCTACAGGCTAGATGTGAGAGGCACATTCTGCTGCTTCCTCCCTTAGAGATAAACTAGCTTCTGAAAGCTCAACCTCCGGGGAGTTTGTTTGGCAGAGATATAGAACACACTTTTCCAAGCCTGTTGGAAGGCATTTGCAGTTTCATTTCGCGTCTAATTTCCCAAACCAAACTGCTTGCAGCTCTAACTCCCTTCTAACTACCACTTCTTCGGTTCAGTGAGATATGCTGGATTCTAAACGGAGAAGCTTCTCTGACGCTTTTTCACAGAGATTTTGAAACTGAAATCTCCCATGCCGTTTCCACCATAGGCAGCAATGGGCTTCCCCATAGAACTTGCCAACCTGAATTCCTACAGGCTAGATGTGAGAGGCACATTTTGCTGCTTCCTCCCTAACAGTTAAGCTTGCTTCTGAAAGCTCAACCTCCGGGGACTCTGTTTGGCAGAGATATAGAACACACTTTTCCAAGCCTGTTGGAAGGCCTTTGCAGTGTCATTTCGCATCTAATTTCCCAAACCAAACTGCTTGCAGCTCTAACTCCCTTCTAACTACCACTTCTTCGGTTCAGTGAGATATGCTGGATTCTAAACGGAGAAGCTTCTCTGACGCTTTTTCACAGAGATTTTGAAACTGAAATCTCCCATGCCGTTTCCACCGTAGGCAGCAATGGGCTTCCCCATGGAACTTGCCAACCTGAATTCCTACAGGCTAGATGTGAGAGGCACATTCTGCTGCTTCCTCCCTTAGAGTTAAACTTGCTTCTGAAAGCTCAACCTCCGGGGAGTTTGTTTGGCAGAGATATAGAACACACTTTTCTAAGCCTGTTGGAAGGCATTTGCAGTTTCATTTCGCGTCTAATTTCCCAAACCAAACTGCTTGCAGCTCTAACTCCCTTCTAACTACCACTTCTTCGGTTCAGTGAGATATGCTGGATTCTAAACGGAGAAGCTTCTCTGACGCTTTTTCACAGAGATTTTGAAACTGAAATCTCCCATGCTGTTTCCACCATAGGCAGCAATGGGCTTCCCCATAGAACTTGCCAACCTGATATCCTACAGGCTAGATGTGAGAGGCACATTCTGCTGCTCCCTCCCTAACAGTTAAGCTTGCTTCTGAAAGCTCAACCTCCGGGGACTCTGTTTGGCAGAGATATAGAACACACTTTTCCAAGCCTGTTGCAAGGCCTTTGCAGTGTCATTTCGCAACTAATTTCCCAAACCAAACTGCTTGCAGCTCTAACTCCCTTCTAACTACCACTTCTTCGGTTCAGTGAGATATGCTGGATTCTAAACGGAGAAGCTTCTCTGACGCTTTTTCACAGAGATTTTGAAACTGAAATCTCCCATGCCGTTTCCACCATAGGCAGCAATGGGCTTCCCCATAGAACTTGCCAACCTGAATTCCTAAAGGCTAGATGTGAGAGGCACATTCTGCTGCTTCCTCCCTTAGAGTTAAACTTGCTTCTGAAAGCTCAACCTCCGGGGAGTTTGTTTGGCAGAGATATAGAACACACTTTTCCAAGCCTGTTGGAAGGCATTTGCAGTTTCATTTCGCATCTAATTTCCCAAACCAAACTGCTTGCAGCTCTAACTCCCTTCTAACTACCACTTCTTCGGTTCAGTGAGATATGCTGGATTCTAAACGGAGAAGCTTCTCTGACGCTTTTTCACAGAGATTTTGAAACTGAAATTTCCAAACCCGTTTCCAACGAAGGCGCCAATGGGCTTCCCCATAGAACTTGCCAACCTGAATTCCTACAGGCTAGATGTGAGAGGCACATTCTGCTGCTTCCTCCCTTAGAGTTAAACTAGCTTCTGAAAGCTCAACCTCCGGGGAGTTTGTTTGGCAGAGATATAGAACACACTTTTCCAAGCCTGTTTTAAGGCATTTGCAGTTTCATTTCGCGTCTAATTTCCCAAACCAAACTGCTTGCAGCTCTAACTCCCTTCTAACTACCACTTCTTCGGTTCAGTGAGATATGCTGGATTCTAAACGGAGAAGCTTCTCTGACGCTTTTTCACAGAGATTTTGAAACTGAAATCTCCCATGCCGTTTCCACCATAGGCAGCAATGGGCTTCCCCATAGAACTTGCCAACCTGAATTCCTACAGGCTAGATGTGAGAGGCACATTCTGCTGCTTCCTCCCTAACAGTTAAGCTTGCTTCTGAAAGCTCAACCTCCGGGGACTCTGTTTGGCAGAGATATAGAACACACTTTTCCAAGCCTGTTGGAAGGCCTTAGCAGTGTCATTTCGCATCTAATTTCCCAAACCAAACTGCTTGCAGCTCTAACTCCCTTCTAACTACCACTTCTTCGGTTCAGTGAGATATGCTGGATTCTAAACGGAGAAGCTTCTCTGACGCTTTTTCACAGAGATTTTGAAACTGAAATCTCCCATGCCGTTTCCACCATAGGCAGCAATGGGCTTCCATATGGAACTTGCCAACCTGAATTCCTACAGGCTAGATGTGAGAGGCACATTCTGCTGCTTCCTCCCTTAGAGTTAAACTTGCTTCTGAAAGCTCAACCTCCGGGGAGTTTGTTTGGCAGAGATATAGAACACACTTTTCTAAGCCTGTTGGAAGGCATTTGCAGTTTCATTTCGCGTCTAATTTCCCAAACCAAACTGCTTGCAGCTCTAACTCCCTTCTAACTACCACTTCTTCGGTTCAGTGAGATATGCTGGATTCTAAACGGAGAAGCTTCTCTGACGCTTTTTCACAGAGATTTTGAAACTGAAATTTCCAAACCCGTTTCCAACGAAGGCGCCTATGGGCTTCCCCATAGAACTTGCCAACCTGAATTCCTACAGGCTAGATGTGAGAGGCACATTCTGCTGCTTCCTCCCTTAGAGTTAAACTAGCTTCTGAAAGCTCAACCTCCGGGGAGTTTGTTTGGCAGAGATATAGAACACACTTTTCCAAGCCTGTTGGAAGGCATTTGCAGTTTCATTTCGCGTCTAATTTCCCAAACCAAACTGCTTGCAGCTCTAACTCCCTTCTAACTACCACTTCTTCGGTTCAGTGAGATATGCTGGATTCTAAACGGAGAAGCTTCTCTGACGCTTTTTCACAGAGATTTTGAAACTGAAATCTCCCATGCCGTTTCCACCATAGGCAGCAATGGGCTTCCCCATAGAACTTGCCAACCTGAATTCCTACAGGCTAGATGTGAGAGGCACATTCTGCTGCTCCCTCCCTAACAGTTAAGCTTGCTTCTGAAAGCTCAACCTCCGGGGACTCTGTTTGGCAGAGATATAGAACACACTTTTCCAAGCCTGTTGCAAGGCCTTTGCAGTGTCATTTCGCATCTAATTTCCCAAACCAAACTGCTTGCAGCTCTAACTCCCTTCTAACTACCACTTCTTCGGTTCAGTGAGATATGCTGGATTCTAAACGGAGAAGCTTCTCTGACGCTTTTTCACAGAGATTTTGAAACTGAAATCTCCCATGCCGTTTCCACCATAGGCAGCAATGGGCTTCCCCATAGAACTTGCCAACCTGAATTCCTAAAGGCTAGATGTGAGAGGCACATTCTGCTGCTTCCTCCCTTAGAGTTAAACTTGCTTCTGAAAGCTCAACCTCCGGGGAGTTTGTTTGGCAGAGATATAGAACACACTTTTCCAAGCCTGTTGGAAGGCATTTGCAGTTTCATTTCGCATCTAATTTCCCAAACCAAACTGCTTGCAGCTCTAACTCCCTTCTAACTACCACTTCTTCGGTTCAGTGAGATATGCTGGATTCTAAACGGAGAAGCTTCTCTGACGCTTTTTCACAGAGATTTTGAAACTGAAATTTCCAAACCCGTTTCCAACGAAGGCGCCAATGGGCTTCCCCATAGAACTTGCCAACCTGAATTCCTACAGGCTAGATGTGAGAGGCACATTCTGCTGCTTCCTCCCTTAGAGTTAAACTAGCTTCTGAAAGCTCAACCTCCGGGGAGTTTGTTTGGCAGAGATATAGAACACACTTTTCCAAGCCTGTTTTAAGGCATTTGCAGTTTCATTTCGCGTCTAATTTCCCAAACCAAACTGCTTGCAGCTCTAACTCCCTTCTAACTACCACTTCTTCGGTTCAGTGAGATATGCTGGATTCTAAACGGAGAAGCTTCTCTGACGCTTTTTCACAGAGATTTTGAAACTGAAATCTCCCATGCCGTTTCCACCATAGGCAGCAATGGGCTTCCCCATAGAACTTGCCAACCTGAATTCCTACAGGCTAGATGTGAGAGGCACATTCTGCTGCTTCCTCCCTAACAGTTAAGCTTGCTTCTGAAAGCTCAACCTCCGGGGACTCTGTTTGGCAGAGATATAGAACACACTTTTCCAAGCCTGTTGGAAGGCCTTTGCAGTGTCATTTCGCATCTAATTTCCCAAACCAAACTGCTTGCAGCTCTAACTCCCTTCTAACTACCACTTCTTCGGTTCAGTGAGATATGCTGGATTCTAAACGGAGAAGCTTCTCTGACGCTTTTTCACAGAGATTTTGAAACTGAAATCTCCCATGCCGTTTCCACCATAGGCAGCAATGGGCTTCCATATGGAACTTGCCAACCTGAATTCCTACAGGCTGGATGAGAGAGGCACATTCTGCTGCTTCCTCCCTTAGAGTTAAACTAGCTTCTGAAAGCTCAACCTCCGGGGAGTTTGTTTGGCAGAGATATAGAACACACTTTTCCAAGCCTGTTGGAAGGCATTTGCAGTTTCATTTCGCGTCTAATTTCCCAAACCAAACTGCTTGCAGCTCTAACTGCCTTCTAACTACCACTTCTTCGGTTCAGTGAGATATGCTGGATTCTAAACGGAGAAGCTTCTCTGACGCTTTTTCACAGAGATTTTGAAACTGAAATCTCCCATGCCGTTTCCACCATAGGCAGCAATGGGCTTCCCCATAGAACTTGCCAACCTGAATTCCTACAGGCTAGATGTGAGAGGCACATTCTGCTGCTTCCTCCCTTAGAGTTAAACTTGCTTCTGAAAGCTCAACCTCCGGGGAGTTTGTTTGGCAGAGATATAGAACACACTTTTCCAAGCCTGTTGGAAGGCATTTGCAGTTTCATTTCGCGTCTAATTTCCCAAACCAAACTGCTTGCAGCTCTAACTCCCTTCTAACTACCACTTCTTCGGTTCAGTGAGATATGCTGGATTCTAAACGGAGAAGCTTCTCTGACGCTTTTTCACAGAGATTTTGAAACTGAAATCTCCCATGCCGTTTCCACCATAGGCAGCAATGGGCTTCCCCATAGAACTTGCCAACCTGAATTCCTACAGGCTAGATGTGAGAGGCACATTCTGCTGCTTCCTCCCTTAGAGTTAAACTTGCTTCAGAAAGCTCAACCTCCGGGGAGTTTGTTTGGCAGAGATATAGAACACACTTTTCCAAGCCTGTTGGAAGGCATTTGCAGTTTCATTTCGCGTCTAATTTCCCAAACCAAACTGCTTGCAGCTCTAACTCCCTTCTAACTACCACTTCTTCGGTTCAGTGAGATATGCTGGATTCTAAACGGAGAAGCTTCTCTGACGCTTTTTCACAGAGATTTTGAAACTGAAATTTCCAAACCCGTTTCCAACGAAGGCGCCTATGGGCTTCCCCATAGAACTTGCCAACCTGAATTCCTACAGGCTAGATGTGAGAGGCACATTCTGCTGCTTCCTCCCTTAGAGTTAAACTAGCTTCTGAAAGCTCAACCTCCGGGGAGTTTGTTTGGCAGAGATATAGAACACACTTTTCCAAGCCTGTTGGAAGGCATTTGCAGTTTCATTTCGCGTCTAATTTCCCAAACCAAACTGCTTGCAGCTCTAACTGCCTTCTAACTACCACTTCTTCGGTTCAGTGAGATATGCTGGATTCTAAACGGAGAAGCTTCTCTGACGCTTTTTCACAGAGATTTTTGAAACTGAAATTTCCAAACCCGTTTCCAACGAAGGCGCCAATGGGCTTCCCCATAGAATTTGCCAACCTGAATTCCTACAGGCTAGATGTGAGAGGCACATTCTGCTGCTTCCTCCCTTAGAGATAAACTAGCTTCTGAAAGCTCAACCTCCGGGGAGTTTGTTTGGCAGAGATATAGAACACACTTTTCCAAGCCTGTTGGAAGGCATTTGCAGTTTCATTTCGCGTCTAATTTCCCAAACCAAACTGCTTGCAGCTCTAACTCCCTTCTAACTACCACTTCTTCGGTTCAGTGAGATATGCTGGATTCTAAACGGAGAAGCTTCTCTGACGCTTTTTCACAGAGATTTTGAAACTGAAATCTCCCATGCCGTTTCCACCATAGGCAGCAATGGGCTTCCCCATAGAACTTGCCAACCTGAATTCCTACAGGCTAGATGTGAGAGGCACATTCTGCTGCTTCCTCCCTTAGAGTTAAACTTGCTTCTGAAAGCTCAACCTCCGGGGAGTTTGTTTGGCAGAGATATAGAACACACTTTTCCAAGCCTGTTGGAAGGCCTTTGCAGTGTCATTTCGCGTCTAAATTCCCAAACCAAACTGCTTGCAGCTCTAACTGCCTTCTAACTACCACTTCTTCGGTTCAGTGAGATATGCTGGATTCTAAACGGAGAAGCTTCTCTGACGCTTTTTCACAGAGATTTTGAAACTGAAATCTCCCATGCCGTTTCCACCATAGGCAGCAATGGGCTTCCCCATAGAACTTGCCAACCTGAATTCCTACAGGCTAGATGTGAGAGGCACATTCTGCTGCTTCCTCCCTTAGAGTTAAACTTGCTTCTGAAAGCTCAACCTCCGGGGAGTTTGTTTGGCAGAGATATAGAACACATTTTTCCAAGCCTGTTGGAAGGCATTTGCAGTTTCATTTCGCGTCTAATTTCCCAAACCAAACTGCTTGCAGCTCTAACTCCCATCTAACTACCACTTCTTCGGTTCAGTGAGATATGCTGGATTCTAAACGGAGAAGCTTCTCTGACGCTTTTTCACAGAGATTTTGAAACTGAAATTTCCAAACCCGTTTCCAACGAAGGCGCCAATGGGCTTCCCCATAGAACTTGCCAACCTGAATTCCTACAGGCTACATGAGAGAGGCACATTCTGCTGCTTCCTCCCTTAGAGTTAAACTAGCTTCTGAAAGCTCAACCTCCGGGGAGTTTGTTTGGCAGAGATATAGAACACACTTTTCCAAGCCTGTTGGAAGGCATTTGCAGTTTCATTTCGCGTCTAATTTCCCAAACCAAACTGCTTGCAGCTCTAACTGCCTTCTAACTACCACTTCTTCGGTTCAGTGAGATATGCTGGATTCTAAACGGAGAAGCTTCTCTGACGCTTTTTCACAGAGATTTTGAAACTGAAATCTCCCATGCCGTTTCCACCATAGGCAGCAATGGGCTTCCCCATAGAACTTGCCATCCTGAATTCCTACAGGCTAGATGTGAGAGGCACATTCTGCTGCTTCCTCCCTAACAGTTAAGCTTGCTTCTGAAAGCTCAACCTCCGGGGACTCTGTTTGGCAGAGATATAGAACACACTTTTCCAAGCCTGTTGGAAGGCCTTTGCAGTGTCATTTCGCATCTAATTTCCCAAACCAAACTGCTTGCAGCTCTAACTCCCTTCTAACTACCACTTCTTCGGTTCAGTGAGATATGCTGGATTCTAAACGGAGAAGCTTCTCTGACGCTTTTTCACAGAGATTTTGAAACTGAAATCTCCCATGCCGTTTCCACCATAGGCAGCAATGGGCTTCCATATGGAACTTGCCAACCTGAATTCCTACAGGCTGGATGAGAGAGGCACATTCTGCTGCTTCCTCCCTTAGAGTTAAACTAGCTTCTGAAAGCTCAACCTCCGGGGAGTTTGTTTGGCAGAGATATAGAACACACTTTTCCAAGCCTGTTGGAAGGCATTTGCAGTTTCATTTCGCGTCTAATTTCCCAAACCAAACTGCTTGCAGCTCTAACTGCCTTCTAACTACCACTTCTTCGGTTCAGTGAGATATGCTGGATTCTAAACGGAGAAGCTTCTCTGACGCTTTTTCACAGAGATTTTGAAACTGAAATCTCCCATGCCGTTTCCACCATAGGCAGCAATGGGCTTCCCCATAGAACTTGCCAACCTGAATTCCTACAGGCTAGATGTGAGAGGCACATTCTGCTGCTTCCTCCCTTAGAGTTAAACTTGCTTCTGAAAGCTCAACCTCCGGGGAGTTTGTTTGGCAGAGATATAGAACACACTTTTCCAAGCCTGTTGGAAGGCATTTGCAGTTTCATTTCGCGTCTAATTTCCCAAACCAAACTGCTTGCAGCTCTAACTCCCTTCTAACTACCACTTCTTCGGTTCAGTGAGATATGCTGGATTCTAAACGGAGAAGCTTCTCTGACGCTTTTTCACAGAGATTTTGAAACTGAAATCTCCCATGCCGTTTCCACCATAGGCAGCAATGGGCTTCCCCATAGAACTTGCCAACCTGAATTCCTACAGGCTAGATGTGAGAGGCACATTCTGCTGCTTCCTCCCTTAGAGTTAAACTTGCTTCAGAAAGCTCAACCTCCGGGGAGTTTGTTTGGCAGAGATATAGAACACACTTTTCCAAGCCTGTTGGAAGGCATTTGCAGTTTCATTTCGCGTCTAATTTCCCAAACCAAACTGCTTGCAGCTCTAACTCCCTTCTAACTACCACTTCTTCGGTTCAGTGAGATATGCTGGATTCTAAACGGAGAAGCTTCTCTGACGCTTTTTCACAGAGATTTTGAAACTGAAATTTCCAAACCCGTTTCCAACGAAGGCGCCTATGGGCTTCCCCATAGAACTTGCCAACCTGAATTCCTACAGGCTAGATGTGAGAGGCACATTCTGCTGCTTCCTCCCTTAGAGTTAAACTAGCTTCTGAAAGCTCAACCTCCGGGGAGTTTGTTTGGCAGAGATATAGAACACACTTTTCCAAGCCTGTTGGAAGGCATTTGCAGTTTCATTTCGCGTCTAATTTCCCAAACCAAACTGCTTGCAGCTCTAACTGCCTTCTAACTACCACTTCTTCGGTTCAGTGAGATATGCTGGATTCTAAACGGAGAAGCTTCTCTGACGCTTTTTCACAGAGATTTTTGAAACTGAAATTTCCAAACCCGTTTCCAACGAAGGCGCCAATGGGCTTCCCCATAGAATTTGCCAACCTGAATTCCTACAGGCTAGATGTGAGAGGCACATTCTGCTGCTTCCTCCCTTAGAGATAAACTAGCTTCTGAAAGCTCAACCTCCGGGGAGTTTGTTTGGCAGAGATATAGAACACACTTTTCCAAGCCTGTTGGAAGGCATTTGCAGTTTCATTTCGCGTCTAATTTCCCAAACCAAACTGCTTGCAGCTCTAACTCCCTTCTAACTACCACTTCTTCGGTTCAGTGAGATATGCTGGATTCTAAACGGAGAAGCTTCTCTGACGCTTTTTCACAGAGATTTTGAAACTGAAATCTCCCATGCCGTTTCCACCATAGGCAGCAATGGGCTTCCCCATAGAACTTGCCAACCTGAATTCCTACAGGCTAGATGTGAGAGGCACATTCTGCTGCTTCCTCCCTTAGAGTTAAACTTGCTTCTGAAAGCTCAACCTCCGGGGAGTTTGTTTGGCAGAGATATAGAACACACTTTTCCAAGCCTGTTGGAAGGCCTTTGCAGTGTCATTTCGCGTCTAAATTCCCAAACCAAACTGCTTGCAGCTCTAACTGCCTTCTAACTACCACTTCTTCGGTTCAGTGAGATATGCTGGATTCTAAACGGAGAAGCTTCTCTGACGCTTTTTCACAGAGATTTTGAAACTGAAATCTCCCATGCCGTTTCCACCATAGGCAGCAATGGGCTTCCCCATAGAACTTGCCAACCTGAATTCCTACAGGCTAGATGTGAGAGGCACATTCTGCTGCTTCCTCCCTTAGAGTTAAACTTGCTTCTGAAAGCTCAACCTCCGGGGAGTTTGTTTGGCAGAGATATAGAACACATTTTTCCAAGCCTGTTGGAAGGCATTTGCAGTTTCATTTCGCGTCTAATTTCCCAAACCAAACTGCTTGCAGCTCTAACTCCCATCTAACTACCACTTCTTCGGTTCAGTGAGATATGCTGGATTCTAAACGGAGAAGCTTCTCTGACGCTTTTTCACAGAGATTTTGAAACTGAAATTTCCAAACCCGTTTCCAACGAAGGCGCCAATGGGCTTCCCCATAGAACTTGCCAACCTGAATTCCTACAGGCTACATGAGAGAGGCACATTCTGCTGCTTCCTCCCTTAGAGTTAAACTAGCTTCTGAAAGCTCAACCTCCGGGGAGTTTGTTTGGCAGAGATATAGAACACACTTTTCCAAGCCTGTTGGAAGGCATTTGCAGTTTCATTTCGCGTCTAATTTCCCAAACCAAACTGCTTGCAGCTCTAACTGCCTTCTAACTACCACTTCTTCGGTTCAGTGAGATATGCTGGATTCTAAACGGAGAAGCTTCTCTGACGCTTTTTCACAGAGATTTTGAAACTGAAATCTCCCATGCCGTTTCCACCATAGGCAGCAATGGGCTTCCCCATAGAACTTGCCATCCTGAATTCCTACAGGCTAGATGTGAGAGGCACATTCTGCTGCTTCCTCCCTTAGAGTTAAACTTGCTTCAGAAAGCTCAACCTCCGGGGAGTTTGTTTGGCAGAGATATAGAACACACTTTTCCAAGCCTGTTGGAAGGCATTTGCAGTTTCATTTCGCGTCTAATTTCCCAAACCAAACTGCTTGCAGCTCTAACTCCCTTCTAACTACCACTTCTTCGGTTCAGTGAGATATGCTGGATTCTAAACGGAGAAGCTTCTCTGACGCTTTTTCACAGAGATTTTGAAACTGAAATCTCCCATGCCGTTTCCACCATAGGCAGCAATGGGCTTCCCCATAGAACTTGCCAACCTGAATTCCTACAGGCTAGATGTGAGAGGCACATTTTGCTGCTTCCTCCCTAACAGTTAAGCTTGCTTCTGAAAGCTCAACCTCCGGGGACTCTGTTTGGCAGAGATATAGAACACACTTTTCCAAGCCTGTTGGAAGGCCTTTGCAGTGTCATTTCGCATCTAATTTCCCAAACCAAACTGCTTGCAGCTCTAACTCCCTTCTAACTACCACTTCTTCGGTTCAGTGAGATATGCTGGATTCTAAACGGAGAAGCTTCTCTGACGCTTTTTCACAGAGATTTTGAAACTGAAATCTCCCATGCCGTTTCCACCGTAGGCAGCAATGGGCTTCCCCATGGAACTTGCCAACCTGAATTCCTACAGGCTAGATGTGAGAGGCACATTCTGCTGCTTCCTCCCTTAGAGTTAAACTAGCTTCTGAAAGCTCAACCTCCGGGGAGTTTGTTTGGCAGAGATATAGAACACACTTTTCCAAGCCTGTTGGAAGGCATTTGCAGTTTCATTTCGCGTCTAATTTCCCAAACCAAACTGCTTGCAGCTCTAACTCCCTTCTAACTACCACTTCTTCGGTTCAGTGAGATATGCTGGATTCTAAACGGAGAAGCTTCTCTGACGCTTTTTCACAGAGATTTTGAAACTGAAATCTCCCATGCCGTTTCCACCATAGGCAGCAATGGGCTTCCCCATAGAACTTGCCAACCTGAATTCCTACAGGCTAGATGTGAGAGGCACATTCTGCTGCTTCCTCCCTAAGAGTTAAGCTTGCTTCTGAAAGCTCAACCTCCGGGGAGTCTGTTTGGCAGAGATATAGAACACACTTTTCCAAGCCTGTTGGAAGGCCTTTGCAGTGTCATTTCGCATCTAATTTCCCAAACCAAACTGCTTGCAGCTCTAACTCCCTTCTAACTACCACTTCTTCGGTTCAGTGAGATATGCTGGATTCTAAACGGAGAAGCTTCTCTGACGCTTTTTCACAGAGATTTTGAAACTGAAATTTCCAAACCCGTTTCCAACGAAGGCGCCAATGAGCTTCCCCATAGAACTTGCCAACCTGAATTCCTACAGGCTAGATGTGAGAGGCACATTCTGCTGCTTCCTCCCTTAGAGTTAAACTAGCTTCTGAAAGCTCAACCTCCAGGGAGTCTGTTTGGCAGAGATATAGAACACACTTTTCCAAGCCTATTGGAAGGCATTTGCAGTTTCATTTCGCGTCTAATTTCCCAAACCAAACTGCTTGCAGCTCTAACTCCCTTCTAACTACCACTTCTTCGGTTCAGTGAGATATGCTGGATTCTAAACGGAGAAGCTTCTCTGACGCTTTTTCACAGAGATTTTGAAACTGAAATCTCCCATGCCGTTTCCACCATAGGCAGCAATGGGCTTCCCCATAGAACTTGCCAACCTGAATTCCTACAGGCTAGATGTGAGAGGCACATTCTGCTGCTTCCTCCCTTAGAGTTAAACTTGCTTCTGAAAGCTCAACCTCCGGGGAGTTTGTTTGGCAGAGATATAGAACACAGTTTTCCAAGCCTGTTGGAAGGCATTTGCAGTTTCATTTCGCGTCTAATTTCCCAAACCAAACTGCTTGCAGCTCTAACTCCCTTCTAACTACCACTTCTTCGGTTCAGTGAGATATGCTGGATTCTAAACGGAGAAGCTTCTCTGACGCTTTTTCACAGAGATTTTGAAACTGAAATTTCCAAACCCGTTTCCAACGAAGGCGAAAATGGGCTTCCCCATAGAACTTGCCAACCTGAATTCCTACAGGCTAGATGTGAGAGGCACATTCTGCTGCTTCCTCCCTTAGAGTTAAACTAGCTTCTGAAAGCTCAACCTCCGGGGAGTTTGTTTGGCAGAGATACAGAACACACTTTTCCAAGCCTGTTGGAAGGCATTTGCAGTTTCATTTCGCGTCTAATTTCCCAAACCAAACTGCTTGCAGCTCTAACTCCCTTCTAACTACCACTTCTTCGGTTCAGTGAGATATGCTGGATTCTAAACGGAGAAGCTTCTCTGACGCTTTTTCACAGAGATTTTGAAACTGAAATCTCCCATGCCGTTTCCACCATAGGCAGCAATGGGCTTCCCCATAGAACTTGCCAACCTGAATTCCTACAGGCTAGATGTGAGAGGCACATTCTGCTGCTTCCTCCCTAAGAGTTAAGCTTGCTTCTGAAAGCTCTACCTCCAGGGAGTCTGTTTGGCAGAGATATAGAACACACTTTTCCAAGCCTGTTGGAAGGCCTTTGCAGTGTCATTTCGCATCTAATTTCCCAAACCAAACTGCTTGCAGCTCTAACTCCCTTCTAACTACCACTTCTTCGGTTCAGTGAGATATGCTGGATTCTAAACGGAGAAGCTTCTCGGACGCTTTTTCACAGAGATTTTGAAACTGAAATCTCCCATGCCGTTTCCACCATAGGCAGCAATAGGCTTCCCCATAGAACTTGCCAACCTGAATTCCTACAGGCTAGATGTGAGAGGCACATTCTGCTGCTTCCTCCCTTAGAGTTAAACTAGCTTCTGAAAGCTCAACCTCCGGGGAGTTTGTTTGGCAGAGATATAGAACACACTTTTCCAAGCCTGTTGGAAGGCCTTTGCAGTTTCATTTCGCGTCTAATTTCCCAAACCAAACTGCTTGCAGCTCTAACTCCCTTCTAACTACCACTTCTTCGGTTCAGTGAGATATGCTGGATTCTAAACGGAGAAGCTTCTCTGACGCTTTTTCACAGAGATTTTGAAACTGAAATCTCCCATGCCGTTTCCACCATAGGCAGCAATGGGCTTCCCCATAGAACTTGCCAACCTGAATTCCTACAGGCTAGATGTGAGAGGCACATTCTGCTGCTTCCTCCCTTAGAGTTAAACTAGCTTCTGAAAGCTCAACCTCCGGGGAGTTTGTTTGGCAGAGATATAGAACACACTTTTCCAAGCCTGTTGGAAGGCCTTTGCAGTTTCATTTAGCGTCTAATTTCCCAAACCAAACTGCTTGCAGCTCTAACTCCCTTCTAACTACCACTTCTTCGGTTCAGTGAGATATGCTGGATTCTAAACGGAGAAGCTTCTCTGACGCTTTTTCACAGAGATTTTGAAACTGAAATCTCCCATGCTGTTTCCACCATAGCCAGCAATGGGCTTCCCCATAGAACTTGCCAACCTGAATTCCTACAGGCTAGATGTGAGAGGCACATTCTGCTGCTTCCTCCCTTAGAGTTAAACTAGCTTCTGAAAGCTCAACCTCCAGGGAGTCTGTTTGGCAGAGATATAGAACACACTTTTCCAAGCCTGTTGGAAGGCATTTGCAGTTTCATTTCGCGTCTAATTTCCCAAACCAAACTGCTTGCAGCTCTAACTGCCTTCTAACTACCACTTCTTCGGTTCAGTGAGATATGCTGGATTCTAAACGGAGAAGCTTCTCTGACGCTTTTTCACAGAGATTTTGAAACTGAAATCTCCCATGCCGTTTCCACCATAGGCAGCAATGGGCTTCCCCATAGAACTTGCCAACCTGAATTCCTACAGGCTAGATGTGAGAGGCACATTCTGCTGCTTCCTCCCTTAAAGTTAAACTTGCTTCTGAAAGCTCAACCTCCGGGGAGTTTGTTTGGCAGAGATATAGAACACACTTTTCCAAGCCTGTTGGAAGGCATTTGCAGTTTCATTTCGCGTCTAATTTCCCAAACCAAACTGCTTGCAGCTCTAACTCCCTTCTAACTACCACTTCTTCGGTTCAGTGAGATATGCTGGATTCTAAACGGAGAAGCTTCTCTGACGCTTTTTCACAGAGATTTTGAAACTGAAATCTCCCATGCCGTTTCCACCCTAGGCAGCAATGGGCTTCCCCATAGAACTTGCCAACCTGAATTCCTACAGGCTAGATGTGAGAGGCACATTCTGCTGCTTCCTCCCTTAGAGTTAAACTAGCTTCTGAAAGCTCAACCTCCAGGGAGTCTGTTTGGCAGAGATATAGAACACACTTTTCCAAGCCTGTTGGAAGGCATTTGCAGTTTCATTTCGCGTCTAATTTCCAAAACCAAACTGCTTGCAGCTCTAACTGCCTTTTAACTACCACTTCTTCGGTTCAGTGAGATATGCTGGATTCTAAACGGAGAAGCTTCTCTGACGCTTTTTCACAGAGATTTTGAAACTGAAATCTCCCATGCCGTTTCCACCATAGGCAGCAATGGGCTTCCCCATAGAACTTGCGAACCTGAATTCCTACAGGCTAGATGTGAGAGGCACATTCTGCTGCTTCCTCCCTAAGAGTTAAGCTTGCTTGTGAAAGCTCAACCTCCGGGGAGTCTGTTTGGCAGAGATATAGAACACACTTTTCCAAGCCTGTTGGAAGGCCTTTGCAGTGTCATTTCGCATCTAATTTCCCAAACCAAACTGCTTGTAGCTCTAACTCCCTTCTAACTACCACTTCTTCGGTTCAGTGAGATATGCTGGATTCTAAACGGAGAAGCTTCTCTGACGCTTTTTCACAGAGATTTTGAAACTGAAATCTCCCATGCCGTTTCCACCATAGGCAGCAATGGGCTTCCCCATAGAACTTGCCAACCTGAATTCCTACAGGCTAGATGTGAGAGGCACATTCTGCTGCTTCCTCCCTTAGAGTTAAACTAGCTTCTGAAAGCTCAACCTCCGGGGAGTTTGTTTGGCAGAGATATAGAACACACTTTTCCAAGCCTGTTGGAAGGCCTTTGCAGTTTCATTTCGCGTCTAATTTCCCAAACCAAACTGCTTGCAGCTCTAACTCCCTTCTAACTACCACTTCTTCGGTTCAGTGAGATATGCTGGATTCTAAACGGAGAAGCTTCTCTGACGCTTTTTCACAGAGATTTTGAAACTGAAATTTCCAAACCCGTTTCCAACGAAGGCGCCAATGGGCTTCCCCATAGAACTTGCCAACCTGAATTCCTACAGGCTAGATGTGAGAGGCACATTCTGCTGCTTCCTCCCTTAGAGTTAAACTAGCTTCTGAAAGCTCAACCTCCGGGGAGTTTGTTTGGCAGAGATATAGAACACACTTTTCCAAGCCTGTTGGAAGGCATTTGCAGTTTCATTTCGCGTCTAATTTCCCAAACCAAACTGCTTGCAGCTCTAACTCCCTTCTAACTACCACTTCTTCGGTTCAGTGAGATATGCTGGATTCTAAACGGAGAAGCTTCTCTGACGCTTTTTCACAGAGATTTTGAAACTGAAATCTCCCTTGCTGTTTCCACCATAGCCAGCAATGGGCTTCCCCATAGAACTTGCCAACCTGAATTCCTACAGGCTAGATGTGAGAGGCACATTCTGCTGCTTCCTCCCTTAGAGTTAAACTAGCTTCTGAAAGCTCAACCTCCAGGGAGTCTGTTTGGCAGAGATATAGAACACACTTTTCCAAGCCTGTTGGAAGGCATTTGCAGTTTCATTTCGCGTCTAATTTCCCAAACCAAACTGCTTGCAGCTCTAACTCCCTTCTAACTACCACTTCTTCGGTTCAGTGAGATATGCTGGATTCTAAACGGAGAAGCTTCTCTGACGCTTTTTCACAGAGATTTTGAAACTGAAATCTCCCATGCCGTTTCCACCATAGGCAGCAATGGGCTTCCCCATAGAACTTGCCAACCTGAATTCCTACAGGCTAGATGTGAGAGGCACATTCTGCTGCTTCCTCCCTTAGAGTTAAACTGGCTGCTGAAAGCTCAACCTCCGGGGAGTCTGTTTGGCAGAGATATAGAACACACTTTTCCAAGCCTGTTGGAAGGCATTTGCAGTTTCATTTCGCGTCTAATTTCCCAAACCAAACTGCTTGCAGCTCTAACTCCCTTCTAACTACCACTTCTTCGGTTCAGTGAGATATGCTGGATTCTAAACGGAGAAGCTTCTCTGACGCTTTTTCACAGAGATTTTGAAACTGAAATCTCCCATGCCGTTTCCACCATAGGCAGCAATGGGCTTCCCCATAGAACTTGCCAACCTGAATTCCTACAGGCTAGATGTGAGAGGCACATTCTGCTGCTTCCTCCCTTAGAGTTAAACTAGCTTCTGAAAGCTCAACCTCCAGGGAGTCTGTTTGGCAGAGATATAGAACACACTTTTCCAAGCCTGTTGGAAGGCATTTGCAGTTTCATTTCGCGTCTAATTTCCCAAACCAAACTGCTTGCAGCTCTAACTGCCTTCTAACTACCACTTCTTCGGTTCAGTGAGATATGCTGGATTCTAAACGGAGAAGCTTCTCTGACGCTTTTTCACAGAGATTTTGAAACTGAAATCTCCCATGCCGTTTCCACCATAGGCAGCAATGGGCTTCCCCATAGAACTTGCGAACCTGAATTCCTACAGGCTAGATGTGAGAGGCACATTCTGCTGCTTCCTCCCTAAGAGTTAAGCTTGCTTGTGAAAGCTCAACCTCCGGGGAGTCTGTTTGGCAGAGATATAGAACACACTTTTCCAAGCCTGTTGGAAGGCATTTGCAGTTTCATTTCGAGTCTAATTTCCCAAACCAAACTGCTTGCAGCTCTAACTGCCTTCTAACTACCACTTCTTCGGTTCAGTGAGATATGCTGGATTCTAAACGGAGAAGCTTCTCTGACGCTTTTTCACAGAGATTTTGAAACTGAAATTTCCAAACCCGTTTCCAACGAAGGCGCCAATGGGCTTCCCCATAGAACTTGCCAACCTGAATTCCTACAGGCTAGATGTGAGAGGCACATTCTGCTGCTTCCTCCCTTAGAGTTAAACTAGCTTCTGAAAGCTCAACCTCCGGGGAGTTTGTTTGGCAGAGATACAGAACACACTTTTCCAAGCCTGTTGGAAGGCATTTGCAGTTTCATTTCGCGTCTAAGTTCCCAAACCAAACTGCTTGCAGCTCTAACTCCCTTCTAACTACCACTTCTTCGGTTCAGTGAGATATGCTGGATTCTAAACGGAGAAGCTTCTCTGACGCTTTTTCACAGAGATTTTGAAACTGAAATCTCCCATGCCGTTTCCACCATAGGCAGCAATGGGCTTCCCCATAGAACGTGCCAACCTGAATTCCTACAGGCTAGATGTGAGAGGCACATTCTGCTGCTTCCTCCCTTAGAGTTAAACTTGCTTCTGAAAGCTCAACCTCCGGGGAGTTTGTTTGGCAGAGATATAGAACACACTTTTCCAAGCCTGTTGGAAGGCATTTGCAGTTTCATTTCACGTCTAATTTCCCAAACCAAACTGCTTGCAGCTATAACTCCCTTCTAACTACCACTTCTTCGGTTCAGTGAGATATGCTGGATTCTAAACGGAGAAGCTTCTCTGACGCTTTTTCACAGAGATTTTGAAACTGAAATTTCCAAACCCGTTTCCAACGAAGGCGCCAATGAGCTTCCCCATAGAACGTGCCAACCTGAATTCCTACAGGCTAGATGTGAGAGGCACATTCTGCTGCTTCCTCCCTTAGAGTTAAACTAGCTTCTGAAAGCTCAACCTCCAGGGACTCTGTTTGGCAGAGATATAGAACACACTTTTCCAAGCCTATTGGAAGGCATTTGCAGTTTCATTTCGCGTCTAATTTCCCAAACCAAACTGCTTGCAGCTCTAACTCCCTTCTAACTACCACTTCTTCGGTTCAGTGAGATATGCTGGATTCTAAACGGAGAAGCTTCTCTGACGCTTTTTCACAGAGATTTTGAAACTGAAATCTCCCATGCCGTTTCCACCATAGGCAGCAATGGGCTTCCCCATAGAACTTGCCAACCTGAATTCCTACAGGCTAGATGTGAGAGGCACATTCTGCTGCTTCCTCCCTTAGAGTTAAACTAGCTTCTGAAAGCTCAACCTCCGGGGAGTTTGTTTGGCAGAGATACAGAACACACTTTTCCAAGCCTGTTGGAAGGCATTTGCAGTTTCATTTCGCGTCTAATTTCCCAAACCAAACTGCTTGCAGCTCTAACTCCCTTCTAACTACCACTTCTTCGGTTCAGTGAGATATGCTGGATTCTAAACGGAGAAGCTTCTCTGACGCTTTTTCACAGAGATTTTGAAACTGAAATCTCCCATGCCGTTTCCACCATAGGCAGCAATGGGCTTCCCCATAGAACTTGCCAACCTGAATTCCTACAGGCTAGATGTGAGAGGCACATTCTGCTGCTTCCTCCCTAAGAGTTAAGCTTGCTTCTGAAAGCTCTACCTCCGGGGAGTCTGTTTGGCAGAGATATAGAACACACTTTTCCAAGCCTGTTGGAAGGCCTTTGCAGTGTCATTTCGCATCTAATTTCCCAAACCAAACTGCTTGCAGCTCTAACTCCCTTCTAATTACCACTTCTTCGGTTCAGTGAGATATGCTGGATTCTAAACGGAGAAGCTTCTCTGACGCTTTTTCACAGAGATTTTGAAACTGAAATCTCCCATGCCGTTTCCACCATAGGCAGCAATAGGCTTCCCCATAGAACTTGCCAACCTGAATTCCTACAGGCTAGATGTGAGAGGCACATTCTGCTGCTTCCTCCCTTAGAGTTAAACTAGCTTCTGAAAGCTCAACCTCCGGGGAGTTTGTTTGGCAGAGATACAGAACACACTTTTCCAAGCCTGTTGGAAGGCATTTGCAGTTTCATTTCGCGTCTAAGTTCCCAAACCAAACTGCTTGCAGCTCTAACTCCCTTCTAACTACCACTTCTTCGGTTCAGTGAGATATGCTGGATTCTAAACGGAGAAGCTTCTCTGACGCTTTTTCACAGAGATTTTGAAACTGAAATCTCCCATGCCGTTTCCACCATAGGCAGCAATGGGCTTCCCCATAGAACTTGCCAACCTGAATTCCTACAGGCTAGATGTGAGAGGCACATACTGCTGCTTCCTCCCTAAGAGTTAAGCTTGCTTCTGAAAGCTCTACCTCCGGGGAGTCTGTTTGGCAGAGATATAGAACACACTTTTCCAAGCCTGTTGCAAGGCCTTTGCAGTGTCATTTCGCATCTAATTTCCCAAACCAAACTGCTTGCAGCTCTAACTCCCTTCTAACTACCACTTCTTCGTTTCAGTGAGATATGCTGGATTCTAAACGGAGAAGCTTCTCTGCCGCTTTTTCACAGAGATTTTGAAACTGAAATCTCCCATGCCGTTTCCACCATAGGCAGCAGTAGGCTTCCCCATAGAACTTGCCAACCTGAATTCCTACAGGCTAGATGTGAGAGGCACATTCTGCTGCTTCCTCCCTTAGAGTTAAACTAGCTTCTGAAAGCTCAACCTCCGGGGAGTTTGTTTGGCAGAGATATAGAACACACTTTTCCAAGCCTGTTGGAAGGCATTTGCAGTTTCATTTCGCGTCTAATTTCCCAAACCAAACTGCTTGCAGCTCTAACTCCCTTCTAACTACCACTTCTTCGGTTCAGTGAGATATGCTGGATTCTAAACGGAGAAGCTTCTCTGACGCTTTTTCACAGAGATTTTGAAACTGAAATCTCCCATGCCGTTTCCACCATAGGCAGCAATGGGCTTCCCCATAGAACTTGCCAACCTGAATTCCTACAGGCTAGATGTGAGAGGCACATTCTGCTGCTTCCTCCCTTAGAGTTAAACTAGCTTCTGAAAGCTCAACCTCCGGGGAGTTTGTTTGGCAGAGATATAGAACACACTTTTCCAAGCCTGTTGGAAGGCCTTTGCAGTTTCATTTCGCGTCTAATTTCCCAAACCAAACTGCTTGCAGCTCTAACTCCCTTCTAACTACCACTTCTTCGGTTCAGTGAGATATGCTGGATTCTAAACGGAGAAGCTTCTCTGACGCTTTTTCACAGAGATTTTGAAACTGAAATTTCCAAACCCGTTTCCAACGAAGGCGCCAATGGGCTTCCCCATAGAACTTGCCAACCTGAATTCCTACAGGCTAGATGTGAGAGGCACATTCTGCTGCTTCCTCCCTTAGAGTTAAACTAGCTTCTGAAAGCTCAACCTCCGGGGAGTTTGTTTGGCAGAGATATAGAACACACTTTTCCAAGCCTGTTGGAAGGCATTTGCAGTTTCATTTCGCGTCTAATTTCCCAAACCAAACTGCTTGCAGCTCTAACTCCCTTCTAACTACCACTTCTTCGGTTCAGTGAGATATGCTGGATTCTAAACGGAGAAGCTTCTCTGACGCTTTTTCACAGAGATTTTGAAACTGAAATCTCCCATGCTGTTTCCACCATAGCCAGCAATGGGCTGCCCCATAGAACTTGCCAACCTGAATTCCTACAGGCTAGATGTGAGAGGCACATTCGGCTGCTTCCTCCCTTAGAGTTAAACTAGCTTCTGAAAGCTCAACCTCCAGGGAGTCTGTTTGGCAGAGATATAGAACACACTTTTCCAAGCCTGTTGGAAGGCATTTGCAGTTTCATTTCGCGTCTAATTTCCCAAACCAAACTGCTTGCAGCTCTAACTGCCCTCTAACTACCACTTCTTCGGTTCAGTGAGATATGCTGGATTCTAAACGGAGAAGCTTCTCTGACGCTTTTTCACAGAGATTTTGAAACTGAAATCTCCCATGCCGTTTCCACCATAGGCAGCAATGGGCTTCCCCATAGAACTTGCCAACCTGAATTCCTACAGGCTAGATGTCAGAGGCACATTCTGCTGCTTCCTCCCTTAGAGTTAAACTAGCTTCTGAAAGCTCAACCTCCGGGGAGTTTGTTTGGCAGAGATATAGAACACACTTTTCCAAGCCTGTTGGAAGGCATTTGCAGTGTCATTTCGCGTCTAATTTCCCAAACCAAACTGCTTGCAGCTCTAACTCCCTTCTAACTACCCCTTCTTCGGTTCAGTGAGATATGCTGGATTCTAAACGGAGAAGCTTCTCTGACGCTTTTTCACAGAGATTTTGAAACTGAAATTTCCAAACCCGTTTCCAACGAAGGCGCCAATGGGCTTCCCCATAGAACTTGCCAACCTGAATTCCTACAGGCTAGATGTGAGAGGCACATTCTGCTGCTTCCTCCCTTAGAGTTAAACTAGCTTCTGAAAGCTCAACCTCCGGGGAGTTTGTTTGGCAGAGATATAGAACACACTTTTCCAAGCCTGTTGGAAGGCATTTGCAGTTTCATTTCGCGTCTAATTTCCCAAACCAAACTGCTTGCAGCTCTAACTCCCTTCTAACTACCACTTCTTCGGTTCAGTGAGATATGCTGGATTCTAAACGGAGAAGCTTCTCTGACGCTTTTTCACAGAGATTTTGAAACTGAAATCTCCCATGCCGTTTCCACCATAGGCAGCAATGGGCTTCCCCATAGAACTTGCCAACCTGAATTCCTACAGGCTAGATGTGAGAGGCACATTCTGCTGCTTCCTCCCTAAGAGTTAAGCTTGCTTCTGAAAGCTCAACCTCCGGGGAGTCTGTTTGGCAGAGATATAGAACACACTTTTCCAAGCCTGTTGGAAGGCCTTTGCAGTGTCATTTCGCATCTAATTTCCCAAACCAAACTGCTTGCAGCTCTAACTCCCTTCTAACTACCACTTCTTCGGTTCAGTGAGATATGCTGGATTCTAAACGGAGAAGCTTCTCTGACGCTTTTTCACAGAGATTTTGAAACTGAAATTTCCAAACCCGTTTCCAACGAAGGCGCCAATGAGCTTCCCCATAGAACTTGCCAACCTGAATTCCTACAGGCTAGATGTGAGAGGCACATTCTGCTGCTTCCTCCCTTAGAGTTAAACTAGCTTCTGAAAGCTCAACCTCCAGGGAGTCTGTTTGGCAGAGATATAGAACACACTTTTCCAAGCCTGTTGGAAGGCATTTGCAGTTTCATTTCGCGTCTAATTTCCCAAACCAAACTGCTTGCAGCTCTAACTGCCCTCTAACTACCACTTCTTCGGTTCAGTGAGATATGCTGGATTCTAAACGGAGAAGCTTCTCTGACGCTTTTTCACAGAGATTTTGAAACTGAAATCTCCCATGCCGTTTCCACCATAGGCAGCAATGGGCTTCCCCATAGAACTTGCCAACCTGAATTCCTACAGGCTAGATGTCAGAGGCACATTCTGCTGCTTCCTCCCTTAGAGTTAAACTAGCTTCTGAAAGCTCAACCTCCGGGGAGTTTGTTTGGCAGAGATATAGAACACACTTTTCCAAGCCTGTTGGAAGGCATTTGCAGTGTCATTTCGCGTCTAATTTCCCAAACCAAACTGCTTGCAGCTCTAACTCCCTTCTAACTACCCCTTCTTCGGTTCAGTGAGATATGCTGGATTCTAAACGGAGAAGCTTCTCTGACGCTTTTTCACAGAGATTTTGAAACTGAAATTTCCAAACCCGTTTCCAACGAAGGCGCCAATGGGCTTCCCCATAGAACTTGCCAACCTGAATTCCTACAGGCTAGATGTGAGAGGCACATTCTGCTGCTTCCTCCCTTAGAGTTAAACTAGCTTCTGAAAGCTCAACCTCCGGGGAGTTTGTTTGGCAGAGATATAGAACACACTTTTCCAAGCCTGTTGGAAGGCATTTGCAGTTTCATTTCGCGTCTAATTTCCCAAACCAAACTGCTTGCAGCTCTAACTCCCTTCTAACTACCACTTCTTCGGTTCAGTGAGATATGCTGGATTCTAAACGGAGAAGCTTCTCTGACGCTTTTTCACAGAGATTTTGAAACTGAAATCTCCCATGCCGTTTCCACCATAGGCAGCAATGGGCTTCCCCATAGAACTTGCCAACCTGAATTCCTACAGGCTAGATGTGAGAGGCACATTCTGCTGCTTCCTCCCTAAGAGTTAAGCTTGCTTCTGAAAGCTCAACCTCCGGGGAGTCTGTTTGGCAGAGATATAGAACACACTTTTCCAAGCCTGTTGGAAGGCCTTTGCAGTGTCATTTCGCATCTAATTTCCCAAACCAAACTGCTTGCAGCTCTAACTCCCTTCTAACTACCACTTCTTCGGTTCAGTGAGATATGCTGGATTCTAAACGGAGAAGCTTCTCTGACGCTTTTTCACAGAGATTTTGAAACTGAAATTTCCAAACCCGTTTCCAACGAAGGCGCCAATGAGCTTCCCCATAGAACTTGCCAACCTGAATTCCTACAGGCTAGATGTGAGAGGCACATTCTGCTGCTTCCTCCCTTAGAGTTAAACTAGCTTCTGAAAGCTCAACCTCCAGGGAGTCTGTTTGGCAGAGATATAGAACACACTTTTCCAAGCCTATTGGAAGGCATTTGCAGTTTCATTTCGCGTCTAATTTCCCAAACCAAACTGCTTGCAGCTCTAACTCCCTTCTAACTACCACTTCTTCGGTTCAGTGAGATATGCTGGATTCTAAACGGAGAAGCTTCTCTGACGCTTTTTCACAGAGATTTTGAAACTGAAATCTCCCATGCCGTTTCCACCATAGGCAGCAATGGGCTTCCCCATAGAACTTGCCAACCTGAATTCCTACAGGCTAGATGTGAGAGGCACATTCTGCTGCTTCCTCCCTTAGAGTTAAACTTGCTTCTGAAAGCTCAACCTCCGGGGAGTTTGTTTGGCAGAGATATAGAACACACTTTTCCAAGCCTGTTGGAAGGCATTTGCAGTTTCATTTCGCGTCTAATTTCCCAAACCAAACTGCTTGCAGCTCTAACTCCCTTCTAACTACCACTTCTTCGGTTCAGTGAGATATGCTGGATTCTAAACGGAGAAGCTTCTCTGACGCTTTTTCACAGAGATTTTGAAACTGAAATTTCCAAACCCGTTTCCAACGAAGGCGCCAATGGGCTTCCCCATAGAACTTGCCAACCTGAATTCCTACAGGCTAGATGTGAGAGGCACATTCTGCTGCTTCCTCCCTTAGAGTTAAACTAGCTTCTGAAAGCTCAACCTCCGGGGAGTTTGTTTGGCAGAGATACAGAACACACTTTTCCAAGCCTGTTGGAAGGCATTTGCAGTTTCATTTCGCGTCTAATTTCCCAAACCAAACTGCTTGCAGCTCTAACTCCCTTCTAACTACCACTTCTTCGGTTCAGTGAGATATGCTGGATTCTAAACGGAGAAGCTTCTCTGACGCTTTTTCACAGAGATTTTGAAACTGAAATCTCCCATGCCGTTTCCACCATAGGCAGCAATGGGCTTCCCCATAGAACTTGCCAACCTGAATTCCTACAGGCTAGATGTGAGAGGCACATTCTGCTGCTTCCTCCCTAAGAGTTAAGCTTGCTTCTGAAAGCTCTACCTCCGGGGAGTTTGTTTGGCAGAGATATAGAACACACTTTTCCAAGCCTGTTGGAAGGCCTTTGCAGTTTCATTTCGCGTCTAATTTCCCAAACCAAACTGCTTGCAGCTCTAACTCCCTTCTAACTACCACTTCTTCGGTTCAGTGAGATATGCTGGATTCTAAACGGAGAAGCTTCTCTGACGCTTTTTCACAGAGATTTTGAAACTGAAATTTCCAAACCCGTTTCCAACGAAGGCGCCAATGGGCTTCCCCATAGAACTTGCCAACCTGAATTCCTACAGGCTAGATGTGAGAGGCACATTCTGCTGCTTCCTCCCTTAGAGTTAAACTTGCTTCAGAAAGCTCAACCTCCGGGGAGTTTGTTTGGCAGAGATATAGAACACACTTTTCCAAGCCTGTTGGAAGGCATTTGCAGTTTCATTTCGCGTCTAATTTCCCAAACCAAACTGCTTGCAGCTCTAACTCCCTTCTAACTACCACTTCTTCGGTTCAGTGAGATATGCTGGATTCTAAACGGAGAAGCTTCTCTGACGCTTTTTCACAGAGATTTTGAAACTGAAATTTCCAAACCCGTTTCCAACGAAGGCGCCTATGGGCTTCCCCATAGAACTTGCCAACCTGAATTCCTACAGGCTAGATGTGAGAGGCACATTCTGCTGCTTCCTCCCTTAGAGTTAAACTAGCTTCTGAAAGCTCAACCTCCGGGGAGTTTGTTTGGCAGAGATATAGAACACACTTTTCCAAGCCTGTTGGAAGGCATTTGCAGTTTCATTTCGCGTCTAATTTCCCAAACCAAACTGCTTGCAGCTCTAACTGCCTTCTAACTACCACTTCTTCGGTTCAGTGAGATATGCTGGATTCTAAACGGAGAAGCTTCTCTGACGCTTTTTCACAGAGATTTTTGAAACTGAAATTTCCAAACCCGTTTCCAACGAAGGCGCCAATGGGCTTCCCCATAGAATTTGCCAACCTGAATTCCTACAGGCTAGATGTGAGAGGCACATTCTGCTGCTTCCTCCCTTAGAGATAAACTAGCTTCTGAAAGCTCAACCTCCGGGGAGTTTGTTTGGCAGAGATATAGAACACACTTTTCCAAGCCTGTTGGAAGGCATTTGCAGTTTCATTTCGCGTCTAATTTCCCAAACCAAACTGCTTGCAGCTCTAACTCCCTTCTAACTACCACTTCTTCGGTTCAGTGAGATATGCTGGATTCTAAACGGAGAAGCTTCTCTGACGCTTTTTCACAGAGATTTTGAAACTGAAATCTCCCATGCCGTTTCCACCATAGGCAGCAATGGGCTTCCCCATAGAACTTGCCAACCTGAATTCCTACAGGCTAGATGTGAGAGGCACATTTTGCTGCTTCCTCCCTAACAGTTAAGCTTGCTTCTGAAAGCTCAACCTCCGGGGACTCTGTTTGGCAGAGATATAGAACACACTTTTCCAAGCCTGTTGGAAGGCCTTTGCAGTGTCATTTCGCATCTAATTTCCCAAACCAAACTGCTTGCAGCTCTAACTCCCTTCTAACTACCACTTCTTCGGTTCAGTGAGATATGCTGGATTCTAAACGGAGAAGCTTCTCTGACGCTTTTTCACAGAGATTTTGAAACTGAAATCTCCCATGCCGTTTCCACCGTAGGCAGCAATGGGCTTCCCCATGGAACTTGCCAACCTGAATTCCTACAGGCTAGATGTGAGAGGCACATTCTGCTGCTTCCTCCCTTAGAGTTAAACTTGCTTCTGAAAGCTCAACCTCCGGGGAGTTTGTTTGGCAGAGATATAGAACACACTTTTCTAAGCCTGTTGGAAGGCATTTGCAGTTTCATTTCGCGTCTAATTTCCCAAACCAAACTGCTTGCAGCTCTAACTCCCTTCTAACTACCACTTCTTCGGTTCAGTGAGATATGCTGGATTCTAAACGGAGAAGCTTCTCTGACGCTTTTTCACAGAGATTTTGAAACTGAAATCTCCCATGCTGTTTCCACCATAGGCAGCAATGGGCTTCCCCATAGAACTTGCCAACCTGATATCCTACAGGCTAGATGTGAGAGGCACATTCTGCTGCTCCCTCCCTAACAGTTAAGCTTGCTTCTGAAAGCTCAACCTCCGGGGACTCTGTTTGGCAGAGATATAGAACACACTTTTCCAAGCCTGTTGCAAGGCCTTTGCAGTGTCATTTCGCAACTAATTTCCCAAACCAAACTGCTTGCAGCTCTAACTCCCTTCTAACTACCACTTCTTCGGTTCAGTGAGATATGCTGGATTCTAAACGGAGAAGCTTCTCTGACGCTTTTTCACAGAGATTTTGAAACTGAAATCTCCCATGCCGTTTCCACCATAGGCAGCAATGGGCTTCCCCATAGAACTTGCCAACCTGAATTCCTAAAGGCTAGATGTGAGAGGCACATTCTGCTGCTTCCTCCCTTAGAGTTAAACTTGCTTCTGAAAGCTCAACCTCCGGGGAGTTTGTTTGGCAGAGATATAGAACACACTTTTCCAAGCCTGTTGGAAGGCATTTGCAGTTTCATTTCGCATCTAATTTCCCAAACCAAACTGCTTGCAGCTCTAACTCCCTTCTAACTACCACTTCTTCGGTTCAGTGAGATATGCTGGATTCTAAACGGAGAAGCTTCTCTGACGCTTTTTCACAGAGATTTTGAAACTGAAATTTCCAAACCCGTTTCCAACGAAGGCGCCAATGGGCTTCCCCATAGAACTTGCCAACCTGAATTCCTACAGGCTAGATGTGAGAGGCACATTCTGCTGCTTCCTCCCTTAGAGTTAAACTAGCTTCTGAAAGCTCAACCTCCGGGGAGTTTGTTTGGCAGAGATATAGAACACACTTTTCCAAGCCTGTTTTAAGGCATTTGCAGTTTCATTTCGCGTCTAATTTCCCAAACCAAACTGCTTGCAGCTCTAACTCCCTTCTAACTACCACTTCTTCGGTTCAGTGAGATATGCTGGATTCTAAACGGAGAAGCTTCTCTGACGCTTTTTCACAGAGATTTTGAAACTGAAATCTCCCATGCCGTTTCCACCATAGGCAGCAATGGGCTTCCCCATAGAACTTGCCAACCTGAATTCCTACAGGCTAGATGTGAGAGGCACATTCTGCTGCTTCCTCCCTAACAGTTAAGCTTGCTTCTGAAAGCTCAACCTCCGGGGACTCTGTTTGGCAGAGATATAGAACACACTTTTCCAAGCCTGTTGGAAGGCCTTTGCAGTGTCATTTCGCATCTAATTTCCCAAACCAAACTGCTTGCAGCTCTAACTCCCTTCTAACTACCACTTCTTCGGTTCAGTGAGATATGCTGGATTCTAAACGGAGAAGCTTCTCTGACGCTTTTTCACAGAGATTTTGAAACTGAAATCTCCCATGCCGTTTCCACCATAGGCAGCAATGGGCTTCCATATGGAACTTGCCAACCTGAATTCCTACAGGCTAGATGTGAGAGGCACATTCTGCTGCTTCCTCCCTTAGAGTTAAACTTGCTTCTGAAAGCTCAACCTCCGGGGAGTTTGTTTGGCAGAGATATAGAACACACTTTTCTAAGCCTGTTGGAAGGCATTTGCAGTTTCATTTCGCGTCTAATTTCCCAAACCAAACTGCTTGCAGCTCTAACTCCCTTCTAACTACCACTTCTTCGGTTCAGTGAGATATGCTGGATTCTAAACGGAGAAGCTTCTCTGACGCTTTTTCACAGAGATTTTGAAACTGAAATTTCCAAACCCGTTTCCAACGAAGGCGCCTATGGGCTTCCCCATAGAACTTGCCAACCTGAATTCCTACAGGCTAGATGTGAGAGGCACATTCTGCTGCTTCCTCCCTTAGAGTTAAACTAGCTTCTGAAAGCTCAACCTCCGGGGAGTTTGTTTGGCAGAGATATAGAACACACTTTTCCAAGCCTGTTGGAAGGCATTTGCAGTTTCATTTCGCGTCTAATTTCCCAAACCAAACTGCTTGCAGCTCTAACTCCCTTCTAACTACCACTTCTTCGGTTCAGTGAGATATGCTGGATTCTAAACGGAGAAGCTTCTCTGACGCTTTTTCACAGAGATTTTGAAACTGAAATCTCCCATGCCGTTTCCACCATAGGCAGCAATGGGCTTCCCCATAGAACTTGCCAACCTGAATTCCTACAGGCTAGATGTGAGAGGCACATTCTGCTGCTCCCTCCCTAACAGTTAAGCTTGCTTCTGAAAGCTCAACCTCCGGGGACTCTGTTTGGCAGAGATATAGAACACACTTTTCCAAGCCTGTTGCAAGGCCTTTGCAGTGTCATTTCGCATCTAATTTCCCAAACCAAACTGCTTGCAGCTCTAACTCCCTTCTAACTACCACTTCTTCGGTTCAGTGAGATATGCTGGATTCTAAACGGAGAAGCTTCTCTGACGCTTTTTCACAGAGATTTTGAAACTGAAATCTCCCATGCCGTTTCCACCATAGGCAGCAATGGGCTTCCCCATAGAACTTGCCAACCTGAATTCCTAAAGGCTAGATGTGAGAGGCACATTCTGCTGCTTCCTCCCTTAGAGTTAAACTTGCTTCTGAAAGCTCAACCTCCGGGGAGTTTGTTTGGCAGAGATATAGAACACACTTTTCCAAGCCTGTTGGAAGGCATTTGCAGTTTCATTTCGCATCTAATTTCCCAAACCAAACTGCTTGCAGCTCTAACTCCCTTCTAACTACCACTTCTTCGGTTCAGTGAGATATGCTGGATTCTAAACGGAGAAGCTTCTCTGACGCTTTTTCACAGAGATTTTGAAACTGAAATTTCCAAACCCGTTTCCAACGAAGGCG
Source organism: Cynocephalus volans (assembly GCF_027409185.1). Lineage (NCBI taxonomy): Eukaryota > Metazoa > Chordata > Mammalia > Dermoptera > Cynocephalidae > Cynocephalus > Cynocephalus volans. Next base: position 514,514 of record NW_026902402.1, read on the forward strand.
CCAATGGGCTTCCCCATAGAACTTGCCAACCTGAATTCCTACAGGCTAGATGTGAGAGGCACATTCTGCTGCTTCCTCCCTTAGAGTTAAACTAGCTTCTGAAAGCTCAACCTCCGGGGAGTTTGTTTGGCAGAGATATAGAACACACTTTTCCAAGCCTGTTTTAAGGCATTTGCAGTTTCATTTCGCGTCTAATTTCCCAAACCAAACTGCTTGCAGCTCTAACTCCCTTCTAACTACCACTTCTTCGGTTCAGTGAGATATGCTGGATTCTAAACGGAGAAGCTTCTCTGACGCTTTTTCACAGAGATTTTGAAACTGAAATCTCCCATGCCGTTTCCACCATAGGCAGCAATGGGCTTCCCCATAGAACTTGCCAACCTGAATTCCTACAGGCTAGATGTGAGAGGCACATTCTGCTGCTTCCTCCCTAACAGTTAAGCTTGCTTCTGAAAGCTCAACCTCCGGGGACTCTGTTTGGCAGAGATATAGAACACACTTTTCCAAGCCTGTTGGAAGGCCTTTGCAGTGTCATTTCGCATCTAATTTCCCAAACCAAACTGCTTGCAGCTCTAACTCCCTTCTAACTACCACTTCTTCGGTTCAGTGAGATATGCTGGATTCTAAACGGAGAAGCTTCTCTGACGCTTTTTCACAGAGATTTTGAAACTGAAATCTCCCATGCCGTTTCCACCATAGGCAGCAATGGGCTTCCATATGGAACTTGCCAACCTGAATTCCTACAGGCTGGATGAGAGAGGCACATTCTGCTGCTTCCTCCCTTAGAGTTAAACTAGCTTCTGAAAGCTCAACCTCCGGGGAGTTTGTTTGGCAGAGATATAGAACACACTTTTCCAAGCCTGTTGGAAGGCATTTGCAGTTTCATTTCGCGTCTAATTTCCCAAACCAAACTGCTTGCAGCTCTAACTGCCTTCTAACTACCACTTCTTCGGTTCAGTGAGATATGCTGGATTCTAAACGGAGAAGCTTCTCTGACGCTTTTTCACAGAGATTTTGAAACTGAAATCTCCCATGCCGTTTCCACCATAGGCAGCAATGGGCTTACCCATAGAACTTGCCAACCTGAATTCCTACAGGCTAGATGTGAGAGGCACATTCTGCTGCTTCCTCCCTTAGAGTTAAACTTGCTTCTGAAAGCTCAACCTCCGGGGAGTTTGTTTGGCAGAGATATAGAACACACTTTTCCAAGCCTGTTGGAAGGCATTTGCAGTTTCATTTCGCGTCTAATTTCCCAAACCAAACTGCTTGCAGCTCTAACTCCCTTCTAACTACCACTTCTTCGGTTCAGTGAGATATGCTGGATTCTAAACGGAGAAGCTTCTCTGACGCTTTTTCACAGAGATTTTGAAACTGAAATCTCCCATGCCGTTTCCACCATAGGCAGCAATGGGCTTCCCCATAGAACTTGCCAACCTGAATTCCTACAGGCTAGATGTGAGAGGCACATTCTGCTGCTTCCTCCCTTAGAGTTAAACTTGCTTCAGAAAGCTCAACCTCCGGGGAGTTTGTTTGGCAGAGATATAGAACACACTTTTCCAAGCCTGTTGGAAGGCATTTGCAGTTTCATTTCGCGTCTAATTTCCCAAACCAAACTGCTTGCAGCTCTAACTCCCTTCTAACTACCACTTCTTCGGTTCAGTGAGATATGCTGGATTCTAAACGGAGAAGCTTCTCTGACGCTTTTTCACAGAGATTTTGAAACTGAAATTTCCAAACCCGTTTCCAACGAAGGCGCCTATGGGCTTCCCCATAGAACTTGCCAACCTGAATTCCTACAGGCTAGATGTGAGAGGCACATTCTGCTGCTTCCTCCCTTAGAGTTAAACTAGCTTCTGAAAGCTCAACCTCCGGGGAGTTTGTTTGGCAGAGATATAGAACACACTTTTCCAAGCCTGTTGGAAGGCATTTGCAGTTTCATTTCGCGTCTAATTTCCCAAACCAAACTGCTTGCAGCTCTAACTGCCTTCTAACTACCACTTCTTCGGTTCAGTGAGATATGCTGGATTCTAAACGGAGAAGCTTCTCTGACGCTTTTTCACAGAGATTTTTGAAACTGAAATTTCCAAACCCGTTTCCAACGAAGGCGCCAATGGGCTTCCCCATAGAATTTGCCAACCTGAATTCCTACAGGCTAGATGTGAGAGGCACATTCTGCTGCTTCCTCCCTTAGAGATAAACTAGCTTCTGAAAGCTCAACCTCCGGGGAGTTTGTTTGGCAGAGATATAGAACACACTTTTCCAAGCCTGTTGGAAGGCATTTGCAGTTTCATTTCGCGTCTAATTTCCCAAACCAAACTGCTTGCAGCTCTAACTCCCTTCTAACTACCACTTCTTCGGTTCAGTGAGATATGCTGGATTCTAAACGGAGAAGCTTCTCTGACGCTTTTTCACAGAGATTTTGAAACTGAAATCTCCCATGCCGTTTCCACCATAGGCAGCAATGGGCTTCCCCATAGAACTTGCCAACCTGAATTCCTACAGGCTAGATGTGAGAGGCACATTCTGCTGCTTCCTCCCTTAGAGTTAAACTTGCTTCTGAAAGCTCAACCTCCGGGGAGTTTGTTTGGCAGAGATATAGAACACACTTTTCCAAGCCTGTTGGAAGGCCTTTGCAGTGTCATTTCGCGTCTAAATTCCCAAACCAAACTGCTTGCAGCTCTAACTGCCTTCTAACTACCACTTCTTCGGTTCAGTGAGATATGCTGGATTCTAAACGGAGAAGCTTCTCTGACGCTTTTTCACAGAGATTTTGAAACTGAAATCTCCCATGCCGTTTCCACCATAGGCAGCAATGGGCTTCCCCATAGAACTTGCCAACCTGAATTCCTACAGGCTAGATGTGAGAGGCACATTCTGCTGCTTCCTCCCTTAGAGTTAAACTTGCTTCTGAAAGCTCAACCTCCGGGGAGTTTGTTTGGCAGAGATATAGAACACATTTTTCCAAGCCTGTTGGAAGGCATTTGCAGTTTCATTTCGCGTCTAATTTCCCAAACCAAACTGCTTGCAGCTCTAACTCCCATCTAACTACCACTTCTTCGGTTCAGTGAGATATGCTGGATTCTAAACGGAGAAGCTTCTCTGACGCTTTTTCACAGAGATTTTGAAACTGAAATTTCCAAACCCGTTTCCAACGAAGGCGCCAATGGGCTTCCCCATAGAACTTGCCAACCTGAATTCCTACAGGCTACATGAGAGAGGCACATTCTGCTGCTTCCTCCCTTAGAGTTAAACTAGCTTCTGAAAGCTCAACCTCCGGGGAGTTTGTTTGGCAGAGATATAGAACACACTTTTCCAAGCCTGTTGGAAGGCATTTGCAGTTTCATTTCGCGTCTAATTTCCCAAACCAAACTGCTTGCAGCTCTAACTGCCTTCTAACTACCACTTCTTCGGTTCAGTGAGATATGCTGGATTCTAAACGGAGAAGCTTCTCTGACGCTTTTTCACAGAGATTTTGAAACTGAAATCTCCCATGCCGTTTCCACCATAGGCAGCAATGGGCTTCCCCATAGAACTTGCCATCCTGAATTCCTACAGGCTAGATGTGAGAGGCACATTCTGCTGCTTCCTCCCTTAGAGTTAAACTTGCTTCAGAAAGCTCAACCTCCGGGGAGTTTGTTTGGCAGAGATATAGAACACACTTTTCCAAGCCTGTTGGAAGGCATTTGCAGTTTCATTTCGCGTCTAATTTCCCAAACCAAACTGCTTGCAGCTCTAACTCCCTTCTAACTACCACTTCTTCGGTTCAGTGAGATATGCTGGATTCTAAACGGAGAAGCTTCTCTGACGCTTTTTCACAGAGATTTTGAAACTGAAATCTCCCATGCCGTTTCCACCATAGGCAGCAATGGGCTTCCCCATAGAACTTGCCAACCTGAATTCCTACAGGCTAGATGTGAGAGGCACATTTTGCTGCTTCCTCCCTAACAGTTAAGCTTGCTTCTGAAAGCTCAACCTCCGGGGACTCTGTTTGGCAGAGATATAGAACACACTTTTCCAAGCCTGTTGGAAGGCCTTTGCAGTGTCATTTCGCATCTAATTTCCCAAACCAAACTGCTTGCAGCTCTAACTCCCTTCTAACTACCACTTCTTCGGTTCAGTGAGATATGCTGGATTCTAAACGGAGAAGCTTCTCTGACGCTTTTTCACAGAGATTTTGAAACTGAAATCTCCCATGCCGTTTCCACCGTAGGCAGCAATGGGCTTCCCCATGGAACTTGCCAACCTGAATTCCTACAGGCTAGATGTGAGAGGCACATTCTGCTGCTTCCTCCCTTAGAGTTAAACTAGCTTCTGAAAGCTCAACCTCCGGGGAGTTTGTTTGGCAGAGATATAGAACACACTTTTCCAAGCCTGTTGGAAGGCATTTGCAGTTTCATTTCGCGTCTAATTTCCCAAACCAAACTGCTTGCAGCTCTAACTCCCTTCTAACTACCACTTCTTCGGTTCAGTGAGATATGCTGGATTCTAAACGGAGAAGCTTCTCTGACGCTTTTTCACAGAGATTTTGAAACTGAAATCTCCCATGCCGTTTCCACCATAGGCAGCAATGGGCTTCCCCATAGAACTTGCCAACCTGAATTCCTACAGGCTAGATGTGAGAGGCACATTCTGCTGCTTCCTCCCTAAGAGTTAAGCTTGCTTCTGAAAGCTCAACCTCCGGGGAGTCTGTTTGGCAGAGATATAGAACACACTTTTCCAAGCCTGTTGGAAGGCCTTTGCAGTGTCATTTCGCATCTAATTTCCCAAACCAAACTGCTTGCAGCTCTAACTCCCTTCTAACTACCACTTCTTCGGTTCAGTGAGATATGCTGGATTCTAAACGGAGAAGCTTCTCTGACGCTTTTTCACAGAGATTTTGAAACTGAAATTTCCAAACCCGTTTCCAACGAAGGCGCCAATGAGCTTCCCCATAGAACTTGCCAACCTGAATTCCTACAGGCTAGATGTGAGAGGCACATTCTGCTGCTTCCTCCCTTAGAGTTAAACTAGCTTCTGAAAGCTCAACCTCCAGGGAGTCTGTTTGGCAGAGATATAGAACACACTTTTCCAAGCCTATTGGAAGGCATTTGCAGTTTCATTTCGCGTCTAATTTCCCAAACCAAACTGCTTGCAGCTCTAACTCCCTTCTAACTACCACTTCTTCGGTTCAGTGAGATATGCTGGATTCTAAACGGAGAAGCTTCTCTGACGCTTTTTCACAGAGATTTTGAAACTGAAATCTCCCATGCCGTTTCCACCATAGGCAGCAATGGGCTTCCCCATAGAACTTGCCAACCTGAATTCCTACAGGCTAGATGTGAGAGGCACATTCTGCTGCTTCCTCCCTTAGAGTTAAACTTGCTTCTGAAAGCTCAACCTCCGGGGAGTTTGTTTGGCAGAGATATAGAACACAGTTTTCCAAGCCTGTTGGAAGGCATTTGCAGTTTCATTTCGCGTCTAATTTCCCAAACCAAACTGCTTGCAGCTCTAACTCCCTTCTAACTACCACTTCTTCGGTTCAGTGAGATATGCTGGATTCTAAACGGAGAAGCTTCTCTGACGCTTTTTCACAGAGATTTTGAAACTGAAATTTCCAAACCCGTTTCCAACGAAGGCGAAAATGGGCTTCCCCATAGAACTTGCCAACCTGAATTCCTACAGGCTAGATGTGAGAGGCACATTCTGCTGCTTCCTCCCTTAGAGTTAAACTAGCTTCTGAAAGCTCAACCTCCGGGGAGTTTGTTTGGCAGAGATACAGAACACACTTTTCCAAGCCTGTTGGAAGGCATTTGCAGTTTCATTTCGCGTCTAATTTCCCAAACCAAACTGCTTGCAGCTCTAACTCCCTTCTAACTACCACTTCTTCGGTTCAGTGAGATATGCTGGATTCTAAACGGAGAAGCTTCTCTGACGCTTTTTCACAGAGATTTTGAAACTGAAATCTCCCATGCCGTTTCCACCATAGGCAGCAATGGGCTTCCCCATAGAACTTGCCAACCTGAATTCCTACAGGCTAGATGTGAGAGGCACATTCTGCTGCTTCCTCCCTAAGAGTTAAGCTTGCTTCTGAAAGCTCTACCTCCAGGGAGTCTGTTTGGCAGAGATATAGAACACACTTTTCCAAGCCTGTTGGAAGGCCTTTGCAGTGTCATTTCGCATCTAATTTCCCAAACCAAACTGCTTGCAGCTCTAACTCCCTTCTAACTACCACTTCTTCGGTTCAGTGAGATATGCTGGATTCTAAACGGAGAAGCTTCTCGGACGCTTTTTCACAGAGATTTTGAAACTGAAATCTCCCATGCCGTTTCCACCATAGGCAGCAATAGGCTTCCCCATAGAACTTGCCAACCTGAATTCCTACAGGCTAGATGTGAGAGGCACATTCTGCTGCTTCCTCCCTTAGAGTTAAACTAGCTTCTGAAAGCTCAACCTCCGGGGAGTTTGTTTGGCAGAGATATAGAACACACTTTTCCAAGCCTGTTGGAAGGCCTTTGCAGTTTCATTTCGCGTCTAATTTCCCAAACCAAACTGCTTGCAGCTCTAACTCCCTTCTAACTACCACTTCTTCGGTTCAGTGAGATATGCTGGATTCTAAACGGAGAAGCTTCTCTGACGCTTTTTCACAGAGATTTTGAAACTGAAATCTCCCATGCCGTTTCCACCATAGGCAGCAATGGGCTTCCCCATAGAACTTGCCAACCTGAATTCCTACAGGCTAGATGTGAGAGGCACATTCTGCTGCTTCCTCCCTTAGAGTTAAACTAGCTTCTGAAAGCTCAACCTCCGGGGAGTTTGTTTGGCAGAGATATAGAACACACTTTTCCAAGCCTGTTGGAAGGCCTTTGCAGTTTCATTTAGCGTCTAATTTCCCAAACCAAACTGCTTGCAGCTCTAACTCCCTTCTAACTACCACTTCTTCGGTTCAGTGAGATATGCTGGATTCTAAACGGAGAAGCTTCTCTGACGCTTTTTCACAGAGATTTTGAAACTGAAATCTCCCATGCTGTTTCCACCATAGCCAGCAATGGGCTTCCCCATAGAACTTGCCAACCTGAATTCCTACAGGCTAGATGTGAGAGGCACATTCTGCTGCTTCCTCCCTTAGAGTTAAACTAGCTTCTGAAAGCTCAACCTCCAGGGAGTCTGTTTGGCAGAGATATAGAACACACTTTTCCAAGCCTGTTGGAAGGCATTTGCAGTTTCATTTCGCGTCTAATTTCCCAAACCAAACTGCTTGCAGCTCTAACTGCCTTCTAACTACCACTTCTTCGGTTCAGTGAGATATGCTGGATTCTAAACGGAGAAGCTTCTCTGACGCTTTTTCACAGAGATTTTGAAACTGAAATCTCCCATGCCGTTTCCACCATAGGCAGCAATGGGCTTCCCCATAGAACTTGCCAACCTGAATTCCTACAGGCTAGATGTGAGAGGCACATTCTGCTGCTTCCTCCCTTAAAGTTAAACTTGCTTCTGAAAGCTCAACCTCCGGGGAGTTTGTTTGGCAGAGATATAGAACACACTTTTCCAAGCCTGTTGGAAGGCATTTGCAGTTTCATTTCGCGTCTAATTTCCCAAACCAAACTGCTTGCAGCTCTAACTCCCTTCTAACTACCACTTCTTCGGTTCAGTGAGATATGCTGGATTCTAAACGGAGAAGCTTCTCTGACGCTTTTTCACAGAGATTTTGAAACTGAAATCTCCCATGCCGTTTCCACCCTAGGCAGCAATGGGCTTCCCCATAGAACTTGCCAACCTGAATTCCTACAGGCTAGATGTGAGAGGCACATTCTGCTGCTTCCTCCCTTAGAGTTAAACTAGCTTCTGAAAGCTCAACCTCCAGGGAGTCTGTTTGGCAGAGATATAGAACACACTTTTCCAAGCCTGTTGGAAGGCATTTGCAGTTTCATTTCGCGTCTAATTTCCAAAACCAAACTGCTTGCAGCTCTAACTGCCTTTTAACTACCACTTCTTCGGTTCAGTGAGATATGCTGGATTCTAAACGGAGAAGCTTCTCTGACGCTTTTTCACAGAGATTTTGAAACTGAAATCTCCCATGCCGTTTCCACCATAGGCAGCAATGGGCTTCCCCATAGAACTTGCGAACCTGAATTCCTACAGGCTAGATGTGAGAGGCACATTCTGCTGCTTCCTCCCTAAGAGTTAAGCTTGCTTGTGAAAGCTCAACCTCCGGGGAGTCTGTTTGGCAGAGATATAGAACACACTTTTCCAAGCCTGTTGGAAGGCCTTTGCAGTGTCATTTCGCATCTAATTTCCCAAACCAAACTGCTTGTAGCTCTAACTCCCTTCTAACTACCACTTCTTCGGTTCAGTGAGATATGCTGGATTCTAAACGGAGAAGCTTCTCTGACGCTTTTTCACAGAGATTTTGAAACTGAAATCTCCCATGCCGTTTCCACCATAGGCAGCAATGGGCTTCCCCATAGAACTTGCCAACCTGAATTCCTACAGGCTAGATGTGAGAGGCACATTCTGCTGCTTCCTCCCTTAGAGTTAAACTAGCTTCTGAAAGCTCAACCTCCGGGGAGTTTGTTTGGCAGAGATATAGAACACACTTTTCCAAGCCTGTTGGAAGGCCTTTGCAGTTTCATTTCGCGTCTAATTTCCCAAACCAAACTGCTTGCAGCTCTAACTCCCTTCTAACTACCACTTCTTCGGTTCAGTGAGATATGCTGGATTCTAAACGGAGAAGCTTCTCTGACGCTTTTTCACAGAGATTTTGAAACTGAAATTTCCAAACCCGTTTCCAACGAAGGCGCCAATGGGCTTCCCCATAGAACTTGCCAACCTGAATTCCTACAGGCTAGATGTGAGAGGCACATTCTGCTGCTTCCTCCCTTAGAGTTAAACTAGCTTCTGAAAGCTCAACCTCCGGGGAGTTTGTTTGGCAGAGATATAGAACACACTTTTCCAAGCCTGTTGGAAGGCATTTGCAGTTTCATTTCGCGTCTAATTTCCCAAACCAAACTGCTTGCAGCTCTAACTCCCTTCTAACTACCACTTCTTCGGTTCAGTGAGATATGCTGGATTCTAAACGGAGAAGCTTCTCTGACGCTTTTTCACAGAGATTTTGAAACTGAAATCTCCCTTGCTGTTTCCACCATAGCCAGCAATGGGCTTCCCCATAGAACTTGCCAACCTGAATTCCTACAGGCTAGATGTGAGAGGCACATTCTGCTGCTTCCTCCCTTAGAGTTAAACTAGCTTCTGAAAGCTCAACCTCCAGGGAGTCTGTTTGGCAGAGATATAGAACACACTTTTCCAAGCCTGTTGGAAGGCATTTGCAGTTTCATTTCGCGTCTAATTTCCCAAACCAAACTGCTTGCAGCTCTAACTCCCTTCTAACTACCACTTCTTCGGTTCAGTGAGATATGCTGGATTCTAAACGGAGAAGCTTCTCTGACGCTTTTTCACAGAGATTTTGAAACTGAAATCTCCCATGCCGTTTCCACCATAGGCAGCAATGGGCTTCCCCATAGAACTTGCCAACCTGAATTCCTACAGGCTAGATGTGAGAGGCACATTCTGCTGCTTCCTCCCTTAGAGTTAAACTGGCTGCTGAAAGCTCAACCTCCGGGGAGTCTGTTTGGCAGAGATATAGAACACACTTTTCCAAGCCTGTTGGAAGGCATTTGCAGTTTCATTTCGCGTCTAATTTCCCAAACCAAACTGCTTGCAGCTCTAACTCCCTTCTAACTACCACTTCTTCGGTTCAGTGAGATATGCTGGATTCTAAACGGAGAAGCTTCTCTGACGCTTTTTCACAGAGATTTTGAAACTGAAATCTCCCATGCCGTTTCCACCATAGGCAGCAATGGGCTTCCCCATAGAACTTGCCAACCTGAATTCCTACAGGCTAGATGTGAGAGGCACATTCTGCTGCTTCCTCCCTTAGAGTTAAACTAGCTTCTGAAAGCTCAACCTCCAGGGAGTCTGTTTGGCAGAGATATAGAACACACTTTTCCAAGCCTGTTGGAAGGCATTTGCAGTTTCATTTCGCGTCTAATTTCCCAAACCAAACTGCTTGCAGCTCTAACTGCCTTCTAACTACCACTTCTTCGGTTCAGTGAGATATGCTGGATTCTAAACGGAGAAGCTTCTCTGACGCTTTTTCACAGAGATTTTGAAACTGAAATCTCCCATGCCGTTTCCACCATAGGCAGCAATGGGCTTCCCCATAGAACTTGCGAACCTGAATTCCTACAGGCTAGATGTGAGAGGCACATTCTGCTGCTTCCTCCCTAAGAGTTAAGCTTGCTTGTGAAAGCTCAACCTCCGGGGAGTCTGTTTGGCAGAGATATAGAACACACTTTTCCAAGCCTGTTGGAAGGCATTTGCAGTTTCATTTCGAGTCTAATTTCCCAAACCAAACTGCTTGCAGCTCTAACTGCCTTCTAACTACCACTTCTTCGGTTCAGTGAGATATGCTGGATTCTAAACGGAGAAGCTTCTCTGACGCTTTTTCACAGAGATTTTGAAACTGAAATTTCCAAACCCGTTTCCAACGAAGGCGCCAATGGGCTTCCCCATAGAACTTGCCAACCTGAATTCCTACAGGCTAGATGTGAGAGGCACATTCTGCTGCTTCCTCCCTTAGAGTTAAACTAGCTTCTGAAAGCTCAACCTCCGGGGAGTTTGTTTGGCAGAGATACAGAACACACTTTTCCAAGCCTGTTGGAAGGCATTTGCAGTTTCATTTCGCGTCTAAGTTCCCAAACCAAACTGCTTGCAGCTCTAACTCCCTTCTAACTACCACTTCTTCGGTTCAGTGAGATATGCTGGATTCTAAACGGAGAAGCTTCTCTGACGCTTTTTCACAGAGATTTTGAAACTGAAATCTCCCATGCCGTTTCCACCATAGGCAGCAATGGGCTTCCCCATAGAACGTGCCAACCTGAATTCCTACAGGCTAGATGTGAGAGGCACATTCTGCTGCTTCCTCCCTTAGAGTTAAACTTGCTTCTGAAAGCTCAACCTCCGGGGAGTTTGTTTGGCAGAGATATAGAACACACTTTTCCAAGCCTGTTGGAAGGCATTTGCAGTTTCATTTCACGTCTAATTTCCCAAACCAAACTGCTTGCAGCTATAACTCCCTTCTAACTACCACTTCTTCGGTTCAGTGAGATATGCTGGATTCTAAACGGAGAAGCTTCTCTGACGCTTTTTCACAGAGATTTTGAAACTGAAATTTCCAAACCCGTTTCCAACGAAGGCGCCAATGAGCTTCCCCATAGAACGTGCCAACCTGAATTCCTACAGGCTAGATGTGAGAGGCACATTCTGCTGCTTCCTCCCTTAGAGTTAAACTAGCTTCTGAAAGCTCAACCTCCAGGGACTCTGTTTGGCAGAGATATAGAACACACTTTTCCAAGCCTATTGGAAGGCATTTGCAGTTTCATTTCGCGTCTAATTTCCCAAACCAAACTGCTTGCAGCTCTAACTCCCTTCTAACTACCACTTCTTCGGTTCAGTGAGATATGCTGGATTCTAAACGGAGAAGCTTCTCTGACGCTTTTTCACAGAGATTTTGAAACTGAAATCTCCCATGCCGTTTCCACCATAGGCAGCAATGGGCTTCCCCATAGAACTTGCCAACCTGAATTCCTACAGGCTAGATGTGAGAGGCACATTCTGCTGCTTCCTCCCTAAGAGTTAAGCTTGCTTCTGAAAGCTCTACCTCCGGGGAGTCTGTTTGGCAGAGATATAGAACACACTTTTCCAAGCCTGTTGGAAGGCCTTTGCAGTGTCATTTCGCATCTAATTTCCCAAACCAAACTGCTTGCAGCTCTAACTCCCTTCTAATTACCACTTCTTCGGTTCAGTGAGATATGCTGGATTCTAAACGGAGAAGCTTCTCTGACGCTTTTTCACAGAGATTTTGAAACTGAAATCTCCCATGCCGTTTCCACCATAGGCAGCAATAGGCTTCCCCATAGAACTTGCCAACCTGAATTCCTACAGGCTAGATGTGAGAGGCACATTCTGCTGCTTCCTCCCTTAGAGTTAAACTAGCTTCTGAAAGCTCAACCTCCGGGGAGTTTGTTTGGCAGAGATATAGAACACACTTTTCCAAGCCTGTTGGAAGGCCTTTGCAGTTTCATTTCGCGTCTAATTTCCCAAACCAAACTGCTTGCAGCTCTAACTCCCTTCTAACTACCACTTCTTCGGTTCAGTGAGATATGCTGGATTCTAAACGGAGAAGCTTCTCTGACGCTTTTTCACAGAGATTTTGAAACTGAAATCTCCCATGCTGTTTCCACCATAGCAAGCAATGGGCTTCCCCATAGAACTTGCCAACCTGAATTCCTACAGGCTAGATGTGAGAGGCACGTTCTGCTGCTTCCTCCCTTAGAGTTAAACTAGCTTCTGAAAGCTCAACCTCCAGGGAGTCTGTTTGGCAGAGATATAGAACACACTTTTCCAAGCCTGTTGGAAGGCATTTGCAGTTTCATTTCGAGTCTAATTTCCCAAACCAAACTGCTTGCAGCTCTAACTGCCTTCTAACTACCACTTCTTCGGTTCAGTGAGATATGCTGGATTCTAAACGGAGAAGCTTCTCTGACGCTTTTTCACAGAGATTTTGAAAGTGAAATTTCCAAACCCGTTTCCAACGAAGGCGCCAATGGGCTTCCCCATAGAACTTGCCAACCTGAATTCCTACAGGCTAGATGTGAGAGGCACATTCTGCTGCTTCCTCCCTTAGAGTTAAACTAGCTTCTGAAAGCTCAACCTCCGGGGAGTTTGTTTGGCAGAGATACAGAACACACTTTTCCAAGCCTGTTGGAAGGCATTTGCAGTTTCATTTCGCGTCTAAGTTCCCAAACCAAACTGCTTGCAGCTCTAACTCCCTTCTAACTACCACTTCTTCGGTTCAGTGAGATATGCTGGATTCTAAACGGAGAAGCTTCTCTGACGCTTTTTCACAGAGATTTTGAAACTGAAATCTCCCATGCCGTTTCCACCATAGGCAGCAATGGGCTTCCCCATAGAACTTGCCAACCTGAATTCCTACAGGCTAGATGTGAGAGGCACATACTGCTGCTTCCTCCCTAAGAGTTAAGCTTGCTTCTGAAAGCTCTACCTCCGGGGAGTCTGTTTGGCAGAGATATAGAACACACTTTTCCAAGCCTGTTGCAAGGCCTTTGCAGTGTCATTTCGCATCTAATTTCCCAAACCAAACTGCTTGCAGCTCTAACTCCCTTCTAACTACCACTTCTTCGTTTCAGTGAGATATGCTGGATTCTAAACGGAGAAGCTTCTCTGCCGCTTTTTCACAGAGATTTTGAAACTGAAATCTCCCATGCCGTTTCCACCATAGGCAGCAGTAGGCTTCCCCATAGAACTTGCCAACCTGAATTCCTACAGGCTAGATGTGAGAGGCACATTCTGCTGCTTCCTCCCTTAGAGTTAAACTAGCTTCTGAAAGCTCAACCTCTGGGGAGTTTGTTTGGCAGAGATATAGAACACACTTTTCCAAGCCTGTTGGAAGGCATTTGCAGTTTCATTTCGCGTCTAATTTCCCAAACCAAACTGCTTGCAGCTCTAACTCCCTTCTAACTACCACTTCTTCGGTTCAGTGAGATATGCTGGATTCTAAACGGAGAAGCTTCTCTGACGCTTTTTCACAGAGATTTTGAAACTGAAATCTCCCATGCCGTTTCCACCATAGGCAGCAATGGGCTTCCCCATAGAACTTGCCAACCTGAATTCCTACAGGCTAGATGTGAGAGGCACATTCTGCTGCTTCCTCCCTTAGAGTTAAACTAGCTTCTGAAAGCTCAACCTCCGGGGAGTTTGTTTGGCAGAGATATAGAACACACTTTTCCAAGCCTGTTGGAAGGCCTTTGCAGTTTCATTTCGCGTCTAATTTCCCAAACCAAACTGCTTGCAGCTCTAACTCCCTTCTAACTACCACTTCTTCGGTTCAGTGAGATATGCTGGATTCTAAACGGAGAAGCTTCTCTGACGCTTTTTCACAGAGATTTTGAAACTGAAATTTCCAAACCCGTTTCCAACGAAGGCGCCAATGGGCTTCCCCATAGAACTTGCCAACCTGAATTCCTACAGGCTAGATGTGAGAGGCACATTCTGCTGCTTCCTCCCTTAGAGTTAAACTAGCTTCTGAAAGCTCAACCTCCGGGGAGTTTGTTTGGCAGAGATATAGAACACACTTTTCCAAGCCTGTTGGAAGGCATTTGCAGTTTCATTTCGCGTCTAATTTCCCAAACCAAACTGCTTGCAGCTCTAACTCCCTTCTAACTACCACTTCTTCGGTTCAGTGAGATATGCTGGATTCTAAACGGAGAAGCTTCTCTGACGCTTTTTCACAGAGATTTTGAAACTGAAATCTCCCATGCTGTTTCCACCATAGCCAGCAATGGGCTGCCCCATAGAACTTGCCAACCTGAATTCCTACAGGCTAGATGTGAGAGGCACATTCGGCTGCTTCCTCCCTTAGAGTTAAACTAGCTTCTGAAAGCTCAACCTCCAGGGAGTCTGTTTGGCAGAGATATAGAACACACTTTTCCAAGCCTGTTGGAAGGCATTTGCAGTTTCATTTCGCGTCTAATTTCCCAAACCAAACTGCTTGCAGCTCTAACTGCCCTCTAACTACCACTTCTTCGGTTCAGTGAGATATGCTGGATTCTAAACGGAGAAGCTTCTCTGACGCTTTTTCACAGAGATTTTGAAACTGAAATCTCCCATGCCGTTTCCACCATAGGCAGCAATGGGCTTCCCCATAGAACTTGCCAACCTGAATTCCTACAGGCTAGATGTCAGAGGCACATTCTGCTGCTTCCTCCCTTAGAGTTAAACTAGCTTCTGAAAGCTCAACCTCCGGGGAGTTTGTTTGGCAGAGATATAGAACACACTTTTCCAAGCCTGTTGGAAGGCATTTGCAGTGTCATTTCGCGTCTAATTTCCCAAACCAAACTGCTTGCAGCTCTAACTCCCTTCTAACTACCCCTTCTTCGGTTCAGTGAGATATGCTGGATTCTAAACGGAGAAGCTTCTCTGACGCTTTTTCACAGAGATTTTGAAACTGAAATTTCCAAACCCGTTTCCAACGAAGGCGCCAATGGGCTTCCCCATAGAACTTGCCAACCTGAATTCCTACAGGCTAGATGTGAGAGGCACATTCTGCTGCTTCCTCCCTTAGAGTTAAACTAGCTTCTGAAAGCTCAACCTCCGGGGAGTTTGTTTGGCAGAGATATAGAACACACTTTTCCAAGCCTGTTGGAAGGCATTTGCAGTTTCATTTCGCGTCTAATTTCCCAAACCAAACTGCTTGCAGCTCTAACTCCCTTCTAACTACCACTTCTTCGGTTCAGTGAGATATGCTGGATTCTAAACGGAGAAGCTTCTCTGACGCTTTTTCACAGAGATTTTGAAACTGAAATCTCCCATGCCGTTTCCACCATAGGCAGCAATGGGCTTCCCCATAGAACTTGCCAACCTGAATTCCTACAGGCTAGATGTGAGAGGCACATTCTGCTGCTTCCTCCCTAAGAGTTAAGCTTGCTTCTGAAAGCTCAACCTCCGGGGAGTCTGTTTGGCAGAGATATAGAACACACTTTTCCAAGCCTGTTGGAAGGCCTTTGCAGTGTCATTTCGCATCTAATTTCCCAAACCAAACTGCTTGCAGCTCTAACTCCCTTCTAACTACCACTTCTTCGGTTCAGTGAGATATGCTGGATTCTAAACGGAGAAGCTTCTCTGACGCTTTTTCACAGAGATTTTGAAACTGAAATTTCCAAACCCGTTTCCAACGAAGGCGCCAATGAGCTTCCCCATAGAACTTGCCAACCTGAATTCCTACAGGCTAGATGTGAGAGGCACATTCTGCTGCTTCCTCCCTTAGAGTTAAACTAGCTTCTGAAAGCTCAACCTCCAGGGAGTCTGTTTGGCAGAGATATAGAACACACTTTTCCAAGCCTGTTGGAAGGCATTTGCAGTTTCATTTCGCGTCTAATTTCCCAAACCAAACTGCTTGCAGCTCTAACTGCCCTCTAACTACCACTTCTTCGGTTCAGTGAGATATGCTGGATTCTAAACGGAGAAGCTTCTCTGACGCTTTTTCACAGAGATTTTGAAACTGAAATCTCCCATGCCGTTTCCACCATAGGCAGCAATGGGCTTCCCCATAGAACTTGCCAACCTGAATTCCTACAGGCTAGATGTCAGAGGCACATTCTGCTGCTTCCTCCCTTAGAGTTAAACTAGCTTCTGAAAGCTCAACCTCCGGGGAGTTTGTTTGGCAGAGATATAGAACACACTTTTCCAAGCCTGTTGGAAGGCATTTGCAGTGTCATTTCGCGTCTAATTTCCCAAACCAAACTGCTTGCAGCTCTAACTCCCTTCTAACTACCCCTTCTTCGGTTCAGTGAGATATGCTGGATTCTAAACGGAGAAGCTTCTCTGACGCTTTTTCACAGAGATTTTGAAACTGAAATTTCCAAACCCGTTTCCAACGAAGGCGCCAATGGGCTTCCCCATAGAACTTGCCAACCTGAATTCCTACAGGCTAGATGTGAGAGGCACATTCTGCTGCTTCCTCCCTTAGAGTTAAACTAGCTTCTGAAAGCTCAACCTCCGGGGAGTTTGTTTGGCAGAGATACAGAACACACTTTTCCAAGCCTGTTGGAAGGCATTTGCAGTTTCATTTCGCGTCTAATTTCCCAAACCAAACTGCTTGCAGCTCTAACTCCCTTCTAACTACCACTTCTTCGGTTCAGTGAGATATGCTGGATTCTAAACGGAGAAGCTTCTCTGACGCTTTTTCACAGAGATTTTGAAACTGAAATCTCCCATGCCGTTTCCACCATAGGCAGCAATGGGCTTCCCCATAGAACTTGCCAACCTGAATTCCTACAGGCTAGATGTGAGAGGCACATTCTGCTGCTTCCTCCCTAAGAGTTAAGCTTGCTTCTGAAAGCTCTACCTCCGGGGAGTTTGTTTGGCAGAGATATAGAACACACTTTTCCAAGCCTGTTGGAAGGCCTTTGCAGTTTCATTTCGCGTCTAATTTCCCAAACCAAACTGCTTGCAGCTCTAACTCCCTTCTAACTACCACTTCTTCGGTTCAGTGAGATATGCTGGATTCTAAACGGAGAAGCTTCTCTGACGCTTTTTCACAGAGATTTTGAAACTGAAATTTCCAAACCCGTTTCCAACGAAGGCGCCAATGGGCTTCCCCATAGAACTTG
The DNA here is from genome assembly GCF_027409185.1 of Cynocephalus volans. Classification (NCBI taxonomy): domain Eukaryota; kingdom Metazoa; phylum Chordata; class Mammalia; order Dermoptera; family Cynocephalidae; genus Cynocephalus; species Cynocephalus volans. The sequence continues at coordinate 531,739 of NW_026902402.1, forward strand.
CCAACCTGAATTCCTACAGGCTAGATGTGAGAGGCACATTCTGCTGCTTCCTCCCTTAGAGTTAAACTAGCTTCTGAAAGCTCAACCTCCGGGGAGTTTGTTTGGCAGAGATATAGAACACACTTTTCCAAGCCTGTTGGAAGGCATTTGCAGTTTCATTTCGCTTCTAATTTCCCAAACCAAACTGCTTGCAGCTCTAACTCCCTTCTAACTACCACTTCTTCGGTTCAGTGAGATATGCTGGATTCTAAACGGAGAAGCTTCTCTGACGCTTTTTCACAGAGATTTTGAAACTGAAATCTCCCATGCTGTTTCCACCATAGCCAGCAATGGGCTTCCCCATAGAACTTGCCAACCTGAATTCCTACAGGCTAGATGTGAGAGGCACATTCTGCTGCTTCCTCCCTTAGAGTTAAACTAGCTTCTGAAAGCTCAACCTCCAGGGAGTCTGTTTGGCAGAGATATAGAACACACTTTTCCAAGCCTGTTGGAAGGCATTTGCAGTTTCATTTCGCGTCTAATTTCCCAAACCAAACTGCTTGCAGCTCTAACTGCCTTCTAACTACCACTTCTTCGGTTCAGTGAGATATGCTGGATTCTAAACGGAGAAGCTTCTCTGACGCTTTTTCACAGAGATTTTGAAACTGAAATCTCCCATGCCGTTTCCACCATAGGCAGCAATGGGCTTCCCCATAGAACTTGCCAACCTGAATTCCTACAGGCTAGATGTGAGAGGCACATTCTGCTGCTTCCTCCCTTAGAGTTAAACTAGCTTCTGAAAGCTCAACCTCCAGGGAGTCTGTTTGGCAGAGATATAGAACACACTTTTCCAAGCCTGTTGGAAGGCATTTGCAGTTTCATTTCGCGTCTAATTTCCCAAACCAAACTGCTTGCAGCTCTAACTGCCTTCTAACTACCACTTCTTCGGTTCAGTGAGATATGCTGGATTCTAAACGGAGAAGCTTCTCTGACGCTTTTTCACAGAGATTTTGAAACTGAAATCTCCCATGCCGTTTCCACCATAGGCAGCAATGGGCTTCCCCATAGAACTTGCCAACCTGAATTCCTACAGGCTAGATGTGAGAGGCACATTCTGCTGCTTCCTCCCTTAGAGTTAAACTAGCTTCTGAAAGCTCAACCTCCAGGGAGTCTGTTTGGCAGAGATATAGAACACACTTTTCCAAGCCTGTTGGAAGGCATTTGCAGTTTCATTTCGCGTCTAATTTCCCAAACCAAACTGCTTGCAGCTCTAACTGCCTTCTAACTACCACTTCTTCGGTTCAGTGAGATATGCTGGATTCTAAACGGAGAAGCTTCTCTGACGCTTTTTCACAGAGATTTTGAAACTGAAATCTCCCATGCCGTTTCCACCATAGGCAGCAATGGGCTTCCCCATAGAACTTGCGAACCTGAATTCCTACAGGCTAGATGTGAGAGGCACATTCTGCTGCTTCCTCCCTAAGAGTTAAGCTTGCTTGTGAAAGCTCAACCTCCGGGGAGTCTGTTTGGCAGAGATATAGAACACACTTTTCCAAGCCTGTTGGAAGGCCTTTGCAGTGTCATTTCGCATCTAATTTCCCAAACCAAACTGCTTGTAGCTCTAACTCCCTTCTAACTACCACTTCTTCGGTTCAGTGAGATATGCTGGATTCTAAACGGAGAAGCTTCTCTGACGCTTTTTCACAGAGATTTTGAAACTGAAATCTCCCATGCCGTTTCCACCATAGGCAGCAATGGGCTTCCCCATAGAACTTGCCAACCTGAATTCCTACAGGCTAGATGTGAGAGGCACATTCTGCTGCTTCCTCCCTTAGAGTTAAACTAGCTTCTGAAAGCTCAACCTCCGGGGAGTTTGTTTGGCAGAGATATAGAACACACTTTTCCAAGCCTGTTGGAAGGCCTTTGCAGTTTCATTTCGCGTCTAATTTCCCAAACCAAACTGCTTGCAGCTCTAACTCCCTTCTAACTACCACTTCTTCGGTTCAGTGAGATATGCTGGATTCTAAACGGAGAAGCTTCTCTGACGCTTTTTCACAGAGATTTTGAAACTGAAATTTCCAAACCCGTTTCCAACGAAGGCGCCAATGGGCTTCCCCATAGAACTTGCCAACCTGAATTCCTACAGGCTAGATGTGAGAGGCACATTCTGCTGCTTCCTCCCTTAGAGTTAAACTAGCTTCTGAAAGCTCAACCTCCGGGGAGTTTGTTTGGCAGAGATATAGAACACACTTTTCCAAGCCTGTTGGAAGGCATTTGCAGTTTCATTTCGCGTCTAATTTCCCAAACCAAACTGCTTGCAGCTCTAACTCCCTTCTAACTACCACTTCTTCGGTTCAGTGAGATATGCTGGATTCTAAACGGAGAAGCTTCTCTGACGCTTTTTCACAGAGATTTTGAAACTGAAATCTCCCATGCTGTTTCCACCATAGCCAGCAATGGGCTTCCCCATAGAACTTGCCAACCTGAATTCCTACAGGCTAGATGTGAGAGGCACATTCTGCTGCTTCCTCCCTTAGAGTTAAACTAGCTTCTGAAAGCTCAACCTCCAGGGAGTCTGTTTGGCAGAGATATAGAACACACTTTTCCAAGCCTGTTGGAAGGCATTTGCAGTTTCATTTCGCGTCTAATTTCCCAAACCAAACTGCTTGCAGCTCTAACTCCCTTCTAACTACCACTTCTTCGGTTCAGTGAGATATGCTGGATTCTAAACGGAGAAGCTTCTCTGACGCTTTTTCACAGAGATTTTGAAACTGAAATCTCCCATGCCGTTTCCACCATAGGCAGCAATGGGCTTCCCCATAGAACTTGCCAACCTGAATTCCTACAGGCTAGATGTGAGAGGCACATTCTGCTGCTTCCTCCCTTAGAGTTAAACTGGCTGCTGAAAGCTCAACCTCCGGGGAGTCTGTTTGGCAGAGATATAGAACACACTTTTCCAAGCCTGTTGGAAGGCATTTGCAGTTTCATTTCGCGTCTAATTTCCCAAACCAAACTGCTTGCAGCTCTAACTCCCTTCTAACTACCACTTCTTAGGTTCAGTGAGATATGCTGGATTCTAAACGGAGAAGCTTCTCTGACGCTTTTTCACAGAGATTTTGAAACTGAAATCTCCCATGCCGTTTCCACCATAGGCAGCAATGGGCTTCCCCATAGAACTTGCCAACCTGAATTCCTACAGGCTAGATGTGAGAGGCACATTCTGCTGCTTCCTCCCTTAGAGTTAAACTAGCTTCTGAAAGCTCAACCTCCAGGGAGTCTGTTTGGCAGAGATATAGAACACACTTTTCCAAGCCTGTTGGAAGGCATTTGCAGTTTCATTTCGCGTCTAATTTCCCAAACCAAACTGCTTGCAGCTCTAACTGCCTTCTAACTACCACTTCTTCGGTTCAGTGAGATATGCTGGATTCTAAACGGAGAAGCTTCTCTGACGCTTTTTCACAGAGATTTTGAAACTGAAATCTCCCATGCCGTTTCCACCATAGGCAGCAATGGGCTTCCCCATAGAACTTTCGAACCTGAATTCCTACAGGCTAGATGTGAGAGGCACATTCTGCTGCTTCCTCCCTAAGAGTTAAGCTTGCTTGTGAAAGCTCAACCTCCGGGGAGTCTGTTTGGCAGAGATATAGAACACACTTTTCCAAGCCTGTTGGAAGGCCTTTGCAGTGTCATTTCGCATCTAATTTCCCAAACCAAACTGCTTGTAGCTCTAACTCCCTTCTAAGTTGGTTCAGTGAGATATGCTGGATTCTAAACGGAGAAGCTTCTCTGACGGCTTTTCACAGAGATTTTGAAACTGAAATCTCCCATGCCGTTTCCACCATAGGCAGCAATGGGCTTCCCCATAGAACTTGCCAACCTGAATTCCTACAGGCTAGATGTGAGAGGCACATTCTGCTGCTTCCTCCCTTAGAGTTAAACTTGCTTCTGAAAGCTCAACCTCCGGGGAGTTTGTTTGGCAGAGATATAGAACACACTTTTCCAAGCCTGTTGGAAGGCATTTGCAGTTTCATTTCGCGTCTAATTTCCCAAACCAAACTGCTTGCAGCTCTAACTCCCTTCTAACTACCACTTCTTCGGTTCAGTGAGATATGCTGGATTCTAAACGGAGAAGCTTCTCTGACGCTTTTTCACAGAGATTTTGAAACTGAAATCTCCCATGCCGTTTCCACCATAGGTAGCAATGGGCTTCCCCATAGAACTTGCCAACCTGAATTCCTACAGGCTAGATGTGAGAGGCACATTCTGCTCCTTCCTCCCTTAGAGTTAAACTAGCTTCTGAAAGCTCAACCTCCGGGGAGTTTGTTTGGCAGAGATACAGAACACAGTTTTCCAAGCCTGTTGGAAGGCATTTGCAGTGTCATTTCGCATCTAATTTCCCAAACCAAACTGCTTGCAGCTCTAACTGCCTTCTAACTACCACTTCTTCGGTTCAGTGAGATATGCTGGATTCTAAACGGAGAAGCTTCTCTGACGCTTTTTCACAGAGATTTTGAAACTGAAATCTCCCATGCCGTTTCCACCATAGGCAGCAATGGGCTTCCCCATAGAACTTGCCAACCTGAATTCCTACAGGCTAGATGTGAGAGGCACATTCTGCTGCTTCCTCCCTTAGAGTTAAACTAGCTTCTGAAAGCTCAACCTCCGGGGAGTTTGTTTGGCAGAGATATAGAACACACTTTTCCAAGCCTGTTGGAAGGCATTTGCAGTGTCATTTCGCGTCTAATTTCCCAAACCAAACTGCTTGCAGCTCTAACTCCCTTCTAACTACCACTTCTTCGGTTCAGTGAGATATGCTGGATTCTAAACGGAGAAGCTTCTCTGACGCTTTTTCACAGAGATTTTGAAACTGAAATCTCCCATGCCGTTTCCACCATAGGCAGCAATGGGCTTCCCCATAGAACTTGCCAACCTGAATTCCTACAGGCTAGATGTGAGAGGCACATTCTGCTGCTTCCTCCCTTAGAGTTAAACTAGCTTCTGAAAGCTCAACCTCCGGGGAGTTTGTTTGGCAGAGATACAGAACACACTTTTCCAAGCCTGTTGGAAGGCATTTGCAGTTTCATTTCGCGTCTAATTTCCCAAACCAAACTGCTTGCAGCTCTAACTCCCTTCTAACTACCACTTCTTCGGTTCAGTGAGATATGCTGGATTCTAAACGGAGAAGCTTCTCTGACGCTTTTTCACAGAGATTTTGAAACTGAAATCTCCCATGCCGTTTCCACCATAGGCAGCAATGGGCTTCCCCATAGAACTTGCCAACCTGAATTCCTACAGGCTAGATGTGAGAGGCACATTCTGCTGCTTCCTCCCTAAGAGTTAAGCTTGCTTCTGAAAGCTCTACCTCCGGGGAGTCTGTTTGGCAGAGATATAGAACACACTTTTCCAAGCCTGTTGGAAGGCCTTTGCAGTGTCATTTCGCATCTAATTTCCCAAACCAAACTGCTTGCAGCTCTAACTCCCTTCTAATTACCACTTCTTCGGTTCAGTGAGATATGCTGGATTCTAAACGGAGAAGCTTCTCTGACGCTTTTTCACAGAGATTTTGAAACTGAAATCTCCCATGCCGTTTCCACCATAGGCAGCAATAGGCTTCCCCATAGAACTTGCCAACCTGAATTCCTACAGGCTAGATGTGAGAGGCACATTCTGCTGCTTCCTCCCTTAGAGTTAAACTAGCTTCTGAAAGCTCAACCTCCGGGGAGTTTGTTTGGCAGAGATATAGAACACACTTTTCCAAGCCTGTTGGAAGGCCTTTGCAGTTTCATTTCCCGTCTAATTTCCCAAACCAAACTGCTTGCAGCTCTAACTCCCTTCTAACTACCACTTCTTCGGTTCAGTGAGATATGCTGGATTCTAAACGGAGAAGCTTCTCTGACGCTTTTTCACAGAGATTTTGAAACTGAAATCTCCCATGCCGTTTCCACCATAGGCAGCAATGGGCTTCCCCATAGAACTTGCCAACCTGAATTCCTACAGGCTAGATGTGAGAGGCACATTCTGCTGCTTCCTCCCTTAGAGTTAAACTAGCTTCTGAAAGCTCAACCTCCGGGGAGTTTGTTTGGCAGAGATATAGAACACACTTTTCCAAGCCTGTTGGAAGGCATTTGCAGTTTCATTTCGCGTCTAATTTCCCAAACCAAACTGCTTGCAGCTCTAACTCCCTTCTAACTACCACTTCTTCGGTTCAGTGAGATATGCTGGATTCTAAACGGAGAAGCTTCTCTGACGCTTTTTCACAGAGATTTTGAAACTGAAATCTCCCATGCTGTTTCCACCATAGCCAGCAATGGGCTTCCCCATAGAACTTGCCAACCTGAATTCCTACAGGCTAGATGTGAGAGGCACGTTCTGCTGCTTCCTCCCTTAGAGTTAAACTAGCTTCTGAAAGCTCAACCTCCAGGGAGTCTGTTTGGCAGAGATATAGAACACACTTTTCCAAGCCTGTTGGAAGGCATTTGCAGTTTCATTTCGAGTCTAATTTCCCAAACCAAACTGCTTGCAGCTCTAACTGCCTTCTAACTACCACTTCTTCGGTTCAGTGAGATATGCTGGATTCTAAACGGAGAAGCTTCTCTGACGCTTTTTCACAGAGATTTTGAAACTGAAATTTCCAAACCCGTTTCCAACGAAGGCGCCAATGAGCTTCCCCATAGAACTTGCCAACCTGAATTCCTACAGGCTAGATGTGAGAGGCACATTCTGCTGCTTCCTCCCTTAGAGTTAAACTAGCTTCTGAAAGCTCAACCTCCAGGGAGTATGTTTGGCAGAGATATAGAACACACTTTTCCAAGCCTATTGGAAGGCATTTGCAGTTTCATTTCGCGTCTAATTTCCCAAACCAAACTGCTTGCAGCTCTAACTCCCTTCTAACTACCACTTCTTCGGTTCAGTGAGATATGCTGGATTCTAAACGGAGAAGCTTCTCTGACGCTTTTTCACAGAGATTTTGAAACTGAAATCTCCCATGCCGTTTCCACCATAGGCAGCAATGGGCTTCCCCATAGAACTTGCCAACCTGAATTCCTACAGGCTAGATGTGAGAGGCACATTCTGCTGCTTCCTCCCTTAGAGTTAAACTTGCTTCTGAAAGCTCAACCTCCGGGGAGTTTGTTTGGCAGAGATACAGAACACACTTTTCCAAGCCTGTTGGAAGGCATTTGCAGTTTCATTTCGCGTCTAATTTCCCAAACCAAACTGCTTGCAGCTCTAACTCCCTTCTAACTACCACTTCTTCGGTTCAGTGAGATATGCTGGATTCTAAACGGAGAAGCTTCTCTGACGCTTTTTCACAGAGATTTTGAAACTGAAATTTCCAAACCCGTTTCCAACGAAGGCGCCAATGGGCTTCCCCATAGAACTTGCCAACCTGAATTCCTACAGGCTAGATGTGAGAGGCACATTCTGCTGCTTCCTCCCTTAGAGTTAAACTAGCTTCTGAAAGCTCAACCTCCGGGGAGTTTGTTTGGCAGAGATACAGAACACACTTTTCCAAGCCTGTTGGAAGGCATTTGCAGTTTCATTTCGCGTCTAATTTCCCAAACCAAACTGCTTGCAGCTCTAACTCCCTTCTAACTACCACTTCTTCGGTTCAGTGAGATATGCTGGATTCTAAACGGAGAAGCTTCTCTGACGCTTTTTCACAGAGATTTTGAAACTGAAATCTCCCATGCCGTTTCCACCATAGGCAGCAATGGGCTTCCCCATAGAACTTGCCAACCTGAATTCCTACAGGCTAGATGTGAGAGGCACATTCTGCTGCTTCCTCCCTTAGAGTTAAACTAGCTTCTGAAAGCTCAACCTCCGGGGAGTCTGTTTGGCAGAGATACAGAACACACTTTTCCAAGCCTGTTGGAAGGCATTTGCAGTGTCATTTCGCGTCTAATTTCCCAAACCAAACTGCTTGCAGCTCTAACTCCCTTCTAACTACCACTTCTTCGGTTCAGTGAGATATGCTGGATTCTAAACGGAGAAGCTTCTCTGACGCTTTTTCACAGAGATTTTGAAACTGAAATCTCCCATGCCGTTTCCACCATAGGCAGCAATGGGCTTCCCCATAGAACTTGCCAACCTGAATTCCTACAGGCTAGATGTGAGAGGCACATTCTGCTGCTTCCTCCCTAAGAGTTAAGCTTGCTTCTGAAAGCTCTACCTCCGGGGAGTCTGTTTGGCAGAGATATAGAACACACTTTTCCAAGCCTGTTGGAAGGCCTTTGCAGTGTCATTTCGCATCTAATTTCCCAAACCAAACTGCTTGCAGCTCTAACTCCCTTCTAACTACCACTTCTTCGGTTCAGTGAGATATGCTGGATTCTAAACGGAGAAGCTTCTCTGACGCTTTTTCACAGAGATTTTGAAACTGAAATCTCCCATGCCGTTTCCACCATAGGCAGCAATAGGCTTCCCCATAGAACTTGCCAACCTGAATTCCTACAGGCTAGATGTGAGAGGCACATTCTGCTGCTTCCTCCCTTAGAGTTAAACTAGCTTCTGAAAGCTCAACCTCCGGGGAGTCTGTTTGGCAGAGATATAGAACACACTTTTCCAAGCCTGTTGGAAGGCCTTTGCAGTTTCATTTCGCGTCTAATTTCCCAAACCAAACTGCTTGCAGCTCTAACTCCCTTCTAACTACGACTTCTTCGGTTCAGTGAGATATGCTGGATTCTAAACGGAGAAGCTTCTCTGACGCTTTTTCACAGAGATTTTGAAACTGAAATCTCCCATGCCGTTTCCACCATAGGCAGCAATGGGCTTCCCCATAGAACTTGCCAACCTGAATTCCTACAGGCTAGATGTGAGAGGCACATTCTGCTGCTTCCTCCCTTAGAGTTAAACTAGCTTCTGAAAGCTCAACCTCCGGGGAGTTTGTTTGGCAGAGATATAGAACACACTTTTCCAAGCCTGTTGGAAGGCCTTTGCAGTTTCATTTCGCGTCTAATTTCCCAAACCAAACTGCTTGCAGCTCTAACTCCCTTCTAACTACCACTTCTTCGGTTCAGTGAGATATGCTGGATTCTAAACGGAGAAGCTTCTCTGACGCTTTTTCACAGAGATTTTGAAACTGAAATTTCCAAACCCGTTTCCAACGAAGGCGCCAATGGGCTTCCCCATAGAACTTGCCAACCTGAATTCCTACAGGCTAGATGTGAGAGGCACATTCTGCTGCTTCCTCCCTTAGAGTTAAACTAGCTTCTGAAAGCTCAACCTCCGGGGAGTCTGTTTGGCAGAGATATAGAACACACTTTTCCAAGCCTGTTGGAAGGCATTTGCAGTTTCATTTCGCGTCTAATTTCCCAAACCAAACTGCTTGCAGCTCTAACTCCCTTCTAACTACCACTTCTTCGGTTCAGTGAGATATGCTGGATTCTAAACGGAGAAGCTTCTCTGACGCTTTTTCACAGAGATTTTGAAACTGAAATCTCCCATGCTGTTTCCACCATAGCGAGAAATGGGCTTCCCCATAGAACTTGCCAACCTGAATTCCTACAGGCTAGATGTGAGAGGCACATTCTGCTGCTTCCTCCCTTAGAGTTAAACTAGCTTCTGAAAGCTCAACCTCCAGGGAGTCTGTTTGGCAGAGATATAGAACACACTTTTCCAAGCCTGTTGGAAGGCATTTGCAGTTTCATTTCGCGTCTAATTTCCCAAACCAAACTGCTTGCAGCTCTAACTGCCTTCTAACTACCACTTCTTCGGTTCAGTGAGATATGCTGGATTCTAAACGGAGAAGCTTCTCTGACGCTTTTTCACAGAGATTTTGAAACTGAAATCTCCCATGCCGTTTCCACCATAGGCAGCAATGGGCTTCCCCATAGAACTTGCCAACCTGAATTCCTACAGGCTAGATGTGAGAGGCACATTCTGCTGCTTCCTCCCTTAGAGTTAAACTAGCTTCTGAAAGCTCAACCTCCGGGGAGTTTGTTTGGCAGAGATATAGAACACACTTTTCCAAGCCTGTTGGAAGGCATTTGCAGTGTCATTTCGCGTCTAATTTCCCAAACCAAACTGCTTGCAGCTCTAACTCCCTTCTAACTACCACTTCTTCGGTTCAGTGAGATATGCTGGATTCTAAACGGAGAAGCTTCTCTGACGCTTTTTCACAGAGATTTTGAAACTGAAATCTCCCATGCCGTTTCCACCATAGGCAGCAATGGGCTTCCCCATAGAACTTGCCAACCTGAATTCCTACAGGCTAGATGTGAGAGGCACATTCTGCTGCTTCCTCCCTTAGAGTTAAACTTGCTTCTGAAAGCTCAACCTCCGGGGAGTTTGTTTGGCAGAGATATAGAACACACTTTTCCAAGCCTGTTGGAAGGCATTTGCAGTTTCATTTCGCGTCTAATTTCCCAAACCAAACTGCTTGCAGCTCTAACTCCCTTCTAACTACCACTTCTTCGGTTCAGTGAGATATGCTGGATTCTAAACGGAGAAGCTTCTCTGACGCTTTTTCACAGAGATTTTGAAACTGAAATCTCTCATGCTGTTTCCACCATAGCCAGCAATGGGCTTCCCCATAGAACTTGCCAACCTGAATTCCTACAGGCTAGATGTGAGAGGCACATTCTGCTGCTTCCTCCCTTAGAGTTAAACTTGCTTCTGAAAGCTCAACCTCCGGGGAGTTTGTTTGGCAGAGATATAGAACACACTTTTCCAAGCCTGTTGGAAGGCATTTGCAGTTTCATTTCGCGTCTAATTTCCCAAACCAAACTGCTTGCAGCTCTAACTCCCTTCTAACTACCACTTCTTCGGTTCAGTGAGATATGCTGGATTCTAAACGGAGAAGCTTCTCTGACGCTTTTTCACAGAGATTTTGAAACTGAAATCTCCCATGCCGTTTCCACCATAGGCAGCAATGGGCTTCCCCATAGAACTTGCCAACCTGAATTCCTACAGGCTAGATGTGAGAGGCACATTCTGCTGCTTCCTCCCTTAGAGTTAAACTAGCTTCTGAAAGCTCAACCTCCGGGGAGTTTGTTTGGCAGAGATATAGAACACACTTTTCCAAGCCTGTTGGAAGGCATTTGCAGTGTCATTTCGCGTCTAATTTCCCAAACCAAACTGCTTGCAGCTCTAACTCCCTTCTAACTACCACTTCTTCGGTTCAGTGAGATATGCTGGATTCTAAACGGAGAAGCTTCTCTGACGCTTTTTCACAGAGATTTTGAAACTGAAATCTCCCATGCCGTTTCCACCATAGGCAGCAATGGGCTTCCCCATAGAACTTGCCAACCTGAATTCCTACAGGCTAGATGTGAGAGGCACATTCTGCTGCTTCCTCCTTAAGAGTTAAGCTTGCTTCTGAAAGCTCTACCTCCGGGGAGTCTGTTTGGCAGAGATATAGAACACACTTTTCCAAGCCTGTTGGAAGGCCTTTGCAGTGTCATTTCGCATCTAATTTCCCAAACCAAACTGCTTGCAGCTCTAACTCCCTTCTAACTACCACTTCTTCGGTTCAGTGAGATATGCTGGATTCTAAACGGAGAAGCTTCTCTGACGCTTTTTCACAGAGATTTTGAAACTGAAATCTCCCATGCCGTTTCCACCATAGGCAGCAATAGGCTTCCCCATAGAACTTGCCAACCTGAATTCCTACAGGCTAGATGTGAGAGGCACATTCTGCTGCTTCCTCCCTTAGAGTTAAACTAGCTTCTGAAAGCTCAACCTCCGGGGAGTTTGTTTGGCAGAGATATAGAACACACTTTTCCAAGCCTGTTGGAAGGCCTTTGCAGTTTCATTTCGCGTCTAATATCCCAAACCAAACTGCTTGCAGCTCTAACTCCCTTCTAACTACCACTTCTTCGGTTCAGTGAGATATGCTGGATTCTAAACGGAGAAGCTTCTCTGACGCTTTTTCACAGAGATTTTGAAACTGAAATCTCCCATGCCGTTTCCACCATAGGCAGCAATGGGCTTCCCCATAGAACTTGCCAACCTGAATTCCTACAGGCTAGATGTGAGAGGCACATTCTGCTGCTTCCTCCCTTAGAGTTAAACTAGCTTCTGAAAGCTCAACCTCCGGGGAGTTTGTTTGGCAGAGATATAGAACACACTTTTCCAAGCCTGTTGGAAGGCCTTTGCAGTTTCATTTCGCGTCTAATTTCCCAAACCAAACTGCTTGCAGCTCTAACTCCCTTCTAACTACCACTTCTTCGGTTCAGTGAGATATGCTGGATTCTAAACGGAGAAGCTTCTCTGACGCTTTTTCACAGAGATTTTGAAACTGAAATTTCCAAACCCGTTTCCAACGAAGGCGCCAATGGGCTTCCCCATAGAACTTGCCAACCTGAATTCCTACAGGCTAGATGTGAGAGGCACATTCTGCTGCTTCCTCCCTTAGAGTTAAACTAGCTTCTGAAAGCTCAACCTCCGGGGAGTCTGTTTGGCAGAGATATAGAACACACTTTTCCAAGCCTGTTGGAAGGCATTTGCAGTTTCATTTCGCGTCTAATTTCCCAAACCAAACTGCTTGCAGCTCTAACTCCCTTCTAACTACCACTTCTTCGGTTCAGTGAGATATGCTGGATTCTAAACGGAGAAGCTTCTCTGACGCTTTTTCACAGAGATTTTGAAACTGAAATCTCCCATGCCGTTTCCACCATAGGCAGCAATGGGCTTCCCCATAGAACTTGCCAACCTGAATTCCTACAGGCTAGATGTGAGAGGCACATTCTGCTGCTTCCTCCCTTAGAGTTAAACTAGCTTCTGAAAGCTCAACCTCCGGGGAGTTTGTTTGGCAGAGATATAGAACACACTTTTCCAAGCCTGTTGGAAGGCATTTGCAGTTTCATTTCGCGTCTAATTTCCCAAACCAAACTGCTTGCAGCTCTAACTCCCTTCTAACTACCACTTCTTCGGTTCAGTGAGATATGCTGGATTCTAAACGGAGAAGCTTCTCTGACGCTTTTTCACAGAGATTTTGAAACTGATATCTCCCATGCCGTTTCCACCATAGGCAGCAATGGGCTTCCCCATAGAACTTGCCAACCTGAATTCCTACAGGCTAGATGTGAGAGGCACATTCTGCTGCTTCCTCCCTTAGAGTTAAACTTGCTTCTGAAAGCTCAACCTCCGGGGAGTTTGTTTGGCAGAGATATAGAACACACTTTTCCAAGCCTGTTGGAAGGCATTTGCAGTTTCATTTCGCGTCTAATTTCCCAAACCAAACTGCTTGCAGCTCTAACTCCCTTCTAACTACCACTTCTTCGGTTCAGTGAGATATGCTGGATTCTAAACGGAGAAGCTTCTCTGACGCTTTTTCACAGAGATTTTGAAACTGATATCTCCCATGCCGTTTCCACCATAGGCAGCAATGGGCTTCCCCATAGAACTTGCCAACCTGAATTCCTACAGGCTAGATGTGAGAGGCACATTCTGCTGCTTCCTCCCTTAGAGTTAAACTAGCTTCTGAAAGCTCAACCTCCGGGGAGTTTGTTTGGCAGAGATATAGAACACACTTTTCCAAGCCTGTTGGAAGGCATTTGCAGTTTCATTTCGCGTCTAATTTCCCAAACCAAACTGCTTGCAGCTCTAACTCCCTTCTAACTACCACTTCTTCGGTTCAGTGAGATATGCTGGATTCTAAACGGAGAAGCTTCTCTGACGCTTTTTCACAGAGATTTTGAAACTGAAATCTCCCATGCCGTTTCCACCATAGGCAGCAATGGGCTTCCCCATAGAACTTGCCAACCTGAATTCCTACAGGCTAGATGTGAGAGGCACATTCTGCTGCTTCCTCCCTAAGAGTTAAGCTTGCTTCTGAAAGCTCTACCTCCGGGGAGTCTGTTTGGCAGAGATATAGAACACACTTTTCCAAGCCTGTTGGAAGGCCTTTGCAGTGTCATTTCGCATCTAATTTCCCAAACCAAACTGCTTGCAGCTCTAACTCCCTTCTAATTACCACTTCTTCGGTTCAGTGAGATATGCTGGATTCTAAACGGAGAAGCTTCTCTGACGCTTTTTCACAGAGATTTTGAAACTGAAATCTCCCATGCCGTTTCCACCATAGGCAGCAATAGGCTTCCCCATAGAACTTGCCAACCTGAATTCCTACAGGCTAGATGTGAGAGGCACATTCTGCTGCTTCCTCCCTTAGAGTTAAACTAGCTTCTGAAAGCTCAACCTCCGGGGAGTTTGTTTGGCAGAGATATAGAACACACTTTTCCAAGCCTGTTGGAAGGCCTTTGCAGTTTCATTTCCCGTCTAATTTCCCAAACCAAACTGCTTGCAGCTCTAACTCCCTTCTAACTACCACTTCTTCGGTTCAGTGAGATATGCTGGATTCTAAACGGAGAAGCTTCTCTGACGCTTTTTCACAGAGATTTTGAAACTGAAATCTCCCATGCCGTTTCCACCATAGGCAGCAATGGGCTTCCCCATAGAACTTGCCAACCTGAATTCCTACAGGCTAGATGTGAGAGGCACATTCTGCTGCTTCCTCCCTTAGAGTTAAACTAGCTTCTGAAAGCTCAACCTCCGGGGAGTTTGTTTGGCAGAGATATAGAACACACTTTTCCAAGCCTGTTGGAAGGCATTTGCAGTTTCATTTCGCGTCTAATTTCCCAAACCAAACTGCTTGCAGCTCTAACTCCCTTCTAACTACCACTTCTTCGGTTCAGTGAGATATGCTGGATTCTAAACGGAGAAGCTTCTCTGACGCTTTTTCACAGAGATTTTGAAACTGAAATCTCCCATGCTGTTTCCACCATAGCCAGCAATGGGCTTCCCCATAGAACTTGCCAACCTGAATTCCTACAGGCTAGATGTGAGAGGCACGTTCTGCTGCTTCCTCCCTTAGAGTTAAACTAGCTTCTGAAAGCTCAACCTCCAGGGAGTCTGTTTGGCAGAGATATAGAACACACTTTTCCAAGCCTGTTGGAAGGCATTTGCAGTTTCATTTCGAGTCTAATTTCCCAAACCAAACTGCTTGCAGCTCTAACTGCCTTCTAACTACCACTTCTTCGGTTCAGTGAGATATGCTGGATTCTAAACGGAGAAGCTTCTCTGACGCTTTTTCACAGAGATTTTGAAACTGAAATTTCCAAACCCGTTTCCAACGAAGGCGCCAATGAGCTTCCCCATAGAACTTGCCAACCTGAATTCCTACAGGCTAGATGTGAGAGGCACATTCTGCTGCTTCCTCCCTTAGAGTTAAACTAGCTTCTGAAAGCTCAACCTCCAGGGAGTCTGTTTGGCAGAGATATAGAACACACTTTTCCAAGCCTATTGGAAGGCATTTGCAGTTTCATTTCGCGTCTAATTTCCCAAACCAAACTGCTTGCAGCTCTAACTCCCTTCTAACTACCACTTCTTCGGTTCAGTGAGATATGCTGGATTCTAAACGGAGAAGCTTCTCTGACGCTTTTTCACAGAGATTTTGAAACTGAAATCTCCCATGCCGTTTCCACCATAGGCAGCAATGGGCTTCCCCATAGAACTTGCCAACCTGAATTCCTACAGGCTAGATGTGAGAGGCACATTCTGCTGCTTCCTCCCTTAGAGTTAAACTTGCTTCTGAAAGCTCAACCTCCGGGGAGTTTGTTTGGCAGAGATATAGAACACACTTTTCCAAGCCTGTTGGAAGGCATTTGCAGTTTCATTTCGCGTCTAATTTCCCAAACCAAACTGCTTGCAGCTCTAACTCCCTTCTAACTACCACTTCTTCGGTTCAGTGAGATATGCTGGATTCTAAACGGAGAAGCTTCTCTGACGCTTTTTCACAGAGATTTTGAAACTGAAATTTCGAAACCCGTTTCCAACGAAGGCGCCAATGGGCTTCCCCATAGAACTTGCCAACCTGAATTCCTACAGGCTAGATGTGAGAGGCACATTCTGCTGCTTCCTCCCTTAGAGTTAAACTAGCTTCTGAAAGCTCAACCTCCGGGGAGTTTGTTTGGCAGAGATACAGAACACACTTTTCCAAGCCTGTTGGAAGGCATTTGCAGTTTCATTTCGCGTCTAATTTCCCAAACCAAACTGCTTGCAGCTCTAACTCCCTTCTAACTACCACTTCTTCGGTTCAGTGAGATATGCTGGATTCTAAACGGAGAAGCTTCTCTGACGCTTTTTCACAGAGATTTTGAAACTGAAATCTCCCATGCCGTTTCCACCATAGGCAGCAATGGGCTTCCCCATAGAACTTGCCAACCTGAATTCCTACAGGCTAGATGTGAGAGGCACATTCTGCTGCTTCCTCCCTTAGAGTTAAACTAGCTTCTGAAAGCTCAACCTCCGGGGAGTTTGTTTGGCAGAGATATAGAACACACTTTTCCAAGCCTGTTGGAAGGCATTTGCAGTGTCATTTCGCGTCTAATTTCCCAAACCAAACTGCTTGCAGCTCTAACTCCCTTCTAACTACCACTTCTTCGGTTCAGTGAGATATGCTGGATTCTAAACGGAGAAGCTTCTCTGACGCTTTTTCACAGAGATTTTGAAACTGAAATCTCCCATGCCGTTTCCACCATAGGCAGCAATGGGCTTCCCCATAGAACTTGCCAACCTGAATTCCTACAGGCTAGATGTGAGAGGCACATTCTGCTGCTTCCTCCCTAAGAGTTAAGCTTGCTTCTGAAAGCTCTACCTCCGGGGAGTCTGTTTGGCAGAGATATAGAACACACTTTTCCAAGCCTGTTGGAAGGCCTTTGCAGTGTCATTTCGCATCTAATTTCCCAAACCAAACTGCTTGCAGCTCTAACTCCCTTCTAACTACCACTTCTTCGGTTCAGTGAGATATGCTGGATTCTAAACGGAGAAGCTTCTCTGACGCTTTTTCACAGAGATTTTGAAACTGAAATCTCCCATGCCGTTTCCACCATAGGCAGCAATAGGCTTCCCCATAGAACTTGCCAACCTGAATTCCTACAGGCTAGATGTGAGAGGCACATTCTGCTGCTTCCTCCCTTAGAGTTAAACTAGCTTCTGAAAGCTCAACCTCCGGGGAGTTTGTTTGGCAGAGATATAGAACACACTTTTCCAAGCCTGTTGGAAGGCCTTTGCAGTTTCATTTCGCGTCTAATTTCCCAAACCAAACTGCTTGCAGCTCTAACTCCCTTCTAACTACGACTTCTTCGGTTCAGTGAGATATGCTGGATTCTAAACGGAGAAGCTTCTCTGACGCTTTTTCACAGAGATTTTGAAACTGAAATCTCCCATGCCGTTTCCACCATAGGCAGCAATGGGCTTCCCCATAGAACTTGCCAACCTGAATTCCTACAGGCTAGATGTGAGAGGCACATTCTGCTGCTTCCTCCCTTAGAGTTAAACTAGCTTCTGAAAGCTCAACCTCCGGGGAGTTTGTTTGGCAGAGATATAGAACACACTTTTCCAAGCCTGTTGGAAGGCCTTTGCAGTTTCATTTCGCGTCTAATTTCCCAAACCAAACTGCTTGCAGCTCTAACTCCCTTCTAACTACCACTTCTTCGGTTCAGTGAGATATGCTGGATTCTAAACGGAGAAGCTTCTCTGACGCTTTTTCACAGAGATTTTGAAACTGAAATTTCCAAACCCGTTTCCAACGAAGGCGCCAATGGGCTTCCCCATAGAACTTGCCAACCTGAATTCCTACAGGCTAGATGTGAGAGGCACATTCTGCTGCTTCCTCCCTTAGAGTTAAACTAGCTTCTGAAAGCTCAACCTCCGGGGAGTCTGTTTGGCAGAGATATAGAACACACTTTTCCAAGCCTGTTGGAAGGCATTTGCAGTTTCATTTCGCGTCTAATTTCCCAAACCAAACTGCTTGCAGCTCTAACTCCCTTCTAACTACCACTTCTTCGGTTCAGTGAGATATGCTGGATTCTAAACGGAGAAGCTTCTCTGACGCTTTTTCACAGAGATTTTGAAACTGAAATCTCCCATGCTGTTTCCACCATAGCGAGAAATGGGCTTCCCCATAGAACTTGCCAACCTGAATTCCTACAGGCTAGATGTGAGAGGCACATTCTGCTGCTTCCTCCCTTAGAGTTAAACTAGCTTCTGAAAGCTCAACCTCCAGGGAGTCTGTTTGGCAGAGATATAGAACACACTTTTCCAAGCCTGTTGGAAGGCATTTGCAGTTTCATTTCGCGTCTAATTTCCCAAACCAAACTGCTTGCAGCTCTAACTGCCTTCTAACTACCACTTCTTCGGTTCAGTGAGATATGCTGGATTCTAAACGGAGAAGCTTCTCTGACGCTTTTTCACAGAGATTTTGAAACTGAAATCTCCCATGCCGTTTCCACCATAGGCAGCAATGGGCTTCCCCATAGAACTTGCCAACCTGAATTCCTACAGGCTAGATGTGAGAGGCACATTCTGCTGCTTCCTCCCTTAGAGTTAAACTAGCTTCTGAAAGCTCAACCTCCGGGGAGTTTGTTTGGCAGAGATATAGAACACACTTTTCCAAGCCTGTTGGAAGGCATTTGCAGTGTCATTTCGCGTCTAATTTCCCAAACCAAACTGCTTGCAGCTCTAACTCCCTTCTAACTACCACTTCTTCGGTTCAGTGAGATATGCTGGATTCTAAACGGAGAAGCTTCTCTGACGCTTTTTCACAGAGATTTTGAAACTGAAATCTCCCATGCCGTTTCCACCATAGGCAGCAATGGGCTTCCCCATAGAACTTGCCAACCTGAATTCCTACAGGCTAGATGTGAGAGGCACATTCTGCTGCTTCCTCCCTTAGAGTTAAACTTGCTTCTGAAAGCTCAACCTCCGGGGAGTTTGTTTGGCAGAGATATAGAACACACTTTTCCAAGCCTGTTGGAAGGCATTTGCAGTTTCATTTCGCGTCTAATTTCCCAAACCAAACTGCTTGCAGCTCTAACTCCCTTCTAACTACCACTTCTTCGGTTCAGTGAGATATGCTGGATTCTAAACGGAGAAGCTTCTCTGACGCTTTTTCACAGAGATTTTGAAACTGAAATCTCTCATGCTGTTTCCACCATAGCCAGCAATGGGCTTCCCCATAGAACTTGCCAACCTGAATTCCTACAGGCTAGATGTGAGAGGCACATTCTGCTGCTTCCTCCCTTAGAGTTAAACTTGCTTCTGAAAGCTCAACCTCCGGGGAGTTTGTTTGGCAGAGATATAGAACACACTTTTCCAAGCCTGTTGGAAGGCATTTGCAGTTTCATTTCGCGTCTAATTTCCCAAACCAAACTGCTTGCAGCTCTAACTCCCTTCTAACTACCACTTCTTCGGTTCAGTGAGATATGCTGGATTCTAAACGGAGAAGCTTCTCTGACGCTTTTTCACAGAGATTTTGAAACTGAAATCTCCCATGCCGTTTCCACCATAGGCAGCAATGGGCTTCCCCATAGAACTTGCCAACCTGAATTCCTACAGGCTAGATGTGAGAGGCACATTCTGCTGCTTCCTCCCTTAGAGTTAAACTAGCTTCTGAAAGCTCAACCTCCGGGGAGTTTGTTTGGCAGAGATATAGAACACACTTTTCCAAGCCTGTTGGAAGGCATTTGCAGTGTCATTTCGCGTCTAATTTCCCAAACCAAACTGCTTGCAGCTCTAACTCCCTTCTAACTACCACTTCTTCGGTTCAGTGAGATATGCTGGATTCTAAACGGAGAAGCTTCTCTGACGCTTTTTCACAGAGATTTTGAAACTGAAATCTCCCATGCCGTTTCCACCATAGGCAGCAATGGGCTTCCCCATAGAACTTGCCAACCTGAATTCCTACAGGCTAGATGTGAGAGGCACATTCTGCTGCTTCCTCCTTAAGAGTTAAGCTTGCTTCTGAAAGCTCTACCTCCGGGGAGTCTGTTTGGCAGAGATATAGAACACACTTTTCCAAGCCTGTTGGAAGGCCTTTGCAGTGTCATTTCGCATCTAATTTCCCAAACCAAACTGCTTGCAGCTCTAACTCCCTTCTAACTACCACTTCTTCGGTTCAGTGAGATATGCTGGATTCTAAACGGAGAAGCTTCTCTGACGCTTTTTCACAGAGATTTTGAAACTGAAATCTCCCATGCCGTTTCCACCATAGGCAGCAATAGGCTTCCCCATAGAACTTGCCAACCTGAATTCCTACAGGCTAGATGTGAGAGGCACATTCTGCTGCTTCCTCCCTTAGAGTTAAACTAGCTTCTGAAAGCTCAACCTCCGGGGAGTTTGTTTGGCAGAGATATAGAACACACTTTTCCAAGCCTGTTGGAAGGCCTTTGCAGTTTCATTTCGCGTCTAATATCCCAAACCAAACTGCTTGCAGCTCTAACTCCCTTCTAACTACCACTTCTTCGGTTCAGTGAGATATGCTGGATTCTAAACGGAGAAGCTTCTCTGACGCTTTTTCACAGAGATTTTGAAACTGAAATCTCCCATGCCGTTTCCACCATAGGCAGCAATGGGCTTCCCCATAGAACTTGCCAACCTGAATTCCTACAGGCTAGATGTGAGAGGCACATTCTGCTGCTTCCTCCCTTAGAGTTAAACTAGCTTCTGAAAGCTCAACCTCCGGGGAGTTTGTTTGGCAGAGATATAGAACACACTTTTCCAAGCCTGTTGGAAGGCCTTTGCAGTTTCATTTCGCGTCTAATTTCCCAAACCAAACTGCTTGCAGCTCTAACTCCCTTCTAACTACCACTTCTTCGGTTCAGTGAGATATGCTGGATTCTAAACGGAGAAGCTTCTCTGACGCTTTTTCACAGAGATTTTGAAACTGAAATTTCCAAACCCGTTTCCAACGAAGGCGCCAATGGGCTTCCCCATAGAACTTGCCAACCTGAATTCCTACAGGCTAGATGTGAGAGGCACATTCTGCTGCTTCCTCCCTTAGAGTTAAACTAGCTTCTGAAAGCTCAACCTCCGGGGAGTCTGTTTGGCAGAGATATAGAACACACTTTTCCAAGCCTGTTGGAAGGCATTTGCAGTTTCATTTCGCGTCTAATTTCCCAAACCAAACTGCTTGCAGCTCTAACTCCCTTCTAACTACCACTTCTTCGGTTCAGTGAGATATGCTGGATTCTAAACGAAGAAGCTTCTCTGACGCTTTTTCACAGAGATTTTGAAACTGAAATCTCCCATGCTGTTTCCACCATAGCCAGCAATGGGCTTCCCCATAGAACTTGCCAACCTGAATTCCTACAGGCTAGATGTGAGAGGCACATTCTGCTGCTTCCTCCCTTAGAGTTAAACTAGCTTCTAAAAGCTCAACCTCCAGGGAGTCTGTTTGGCAGAGATATAGAACACACTTTTCCAAGCCTGTTGGAAGGCATTTGCAGTTTCATTTCGCGTCTAATTTCCCAAACCAAACTGCTTGCAGCTCTAACTCCCTTCTAACTACCACTTCTTCGGTTCAGTGAGATATGCTGGATTCTAAACGGAGAAGCTTCTCTGACGCTTTTTCACAGAGATTTTGAAACTGAAATCTCCCATGCCGTTTCCACCATAGGCAGCAATGGGCTTCCCCATAGAACTTGCCAACCTGAATTCCTACAGGCTAGATGTGAGAGGCACATTCTGCTGCTTCCTCCCTTAGAGTTAAACTAGCTTCTGAAAGCTCAACCTCCGGGGAGTTTGTTTGGCAGAGATATAGAACACACTTTTCCAAGCCTGTTGGAAGGCATTTGCAGTGTCATTTCGCGTCTAATTTCCCAAACCAAACTGCTTGCAGCTCTAACTCCCTTCTAACTACCACTTCTTCGGTTCAGTGAGATATGCTGGATTCTAAACGGAGAAGCTTCTCTGACGCTTTTTCACAGAGATTTTGAAACTGAAATCTCCCATGCCGTTTCCACCATAGGCAGCAATGGGCTTCCCCATAGAACTTGCCAACCTGAATTCCTACAGGCTAGATGTGAGAGGCACATTCTGCTGCTTCCTCCCTTAAAGTTAAACTTGCTTCTGAAAGCTCAACCTCCGGGGAGTTTGTTTGGCAGAGATATAGAACACACTTTTCCAAGCCTGTTGGAAGGCATTTGCAGTTTCATTTCGCGTCTAATTTCCCAAACCAAACTGCTTGCAGCTCTAACTCCCTTCTAACTACCACTTCTTCGGTTCAGTGAGATATGCTGGATTCTAAACGGAGAAGCTTCTCTGACGCTTTTTCACAGAGATTTTGAAACTGATATCTCCCATGCCGTTTCCACCATAGGCAGCAATGGGCTTCCCCATAGAACTTGCCAACCTGAATTCCTAAAGGCTAGATGTGAGAGGCACATTCTGCTGCTTCCTCCCTTAGAGTTAAACTTGCTTCTGAAAGCTCAACCTCCGGGGAGTTTGTTTGGCAGAGATATAGAACACACTTTTCCAAGCCTGTTGGAAGGCATTTGCAGTTTCATTTCGCGTCTAATTTCCCAAACCAAACTGCTTGCAGCTCTAACTCCCTTCTAACTACCACTTCTTCGGTTCAGTGAGATATGCTGGATTCTAAACGGAGAAGCTTCTCTGACGCTTTTTCACAGAGATTTTGAAACTGATATCTCCCATGCCGTTTCCACCATAGGCAGCAATGGGCTTCCCCATAGAACTTGCCAACCTGAATTCCTACAGGCTAGATGTGAGAGGCACATTCTGCTGCTTCCTCCCTTAGAGTTAAACTAGCTTCTGAAAGCTCAACCTCCGGGGAGTTTGTTTGGCAGAGATATAGAACACACTTTTCCAAGCCTGTTGGAAGGCATTTGCAGTTTCATTTCGCGTCTAATTTCCCAAACCAAACTGCTTGCAGCTCTAACTCCCTTCTAACTACCACTTCTTCGGTTCAGTGAGATATGCTGGATTCTAAACGGAGAAGCTTCTCTGACGCTTTTTCACAGAGATTTTGAAACTGAAATCTCCCATGCCGTTTCCACCATAGGCAGCAATGGGCTTCCCCATAGAACTTGCCAACCTGAATTCCTACAGGCTAGATGTGAGAGGCACATTCTGCTGCTTCCTCCCTTAGAGGTAAACTAGCTTCTGAAAGCTCAACCTCCGGGGAGTTTGTTTGGCAGAGATATAGAACACACTTTTCCAAGCTTGTTGGAAGGCATTTGCAGTTTCATTTCGCGTCTAATTTCCCAAACCAAACTGCTTGCAGCTCTAACTGCCTTCTAACTACCACTTCTTCGGTTCAGTGAGATATGCTGGATTCTAAACGGAGAAGCTTCTCTGACGCTTTTTAACAGAGATTTTGAAACTGAAATCTCCCATGCCGTTTCCACCATAGGCAGCAATGGGCTTCCCCATAGAACTTGCCAACCTGAATTCCTACAGGCTAGATGTGAGAGGCACATTCTGCTGCTTCCTCCCTTAGAGTGAAACTTGCTTCTGAAAGCTCAACCTCCGGGGAGTTTGTTTGGCAGAGATATAGAACACACTTTTCCAAGCCTATTGGAAGGCATTTGCAGTTTCATTTCGCGTCTAATTTCCCAAACCAAACTGCTTGCAGCTCTAACTCCCTTCTAACTACCACTTCTTCGGTTCAGTGAGATATGCTGGATTCTAAACGGAGAAGCTTCTCTGACGCTTTTTCACAGAGATTTTGAAACTGAAATCTCCCATGCCGTTTCCACCATAGGCAGCAATGGGCTTCCCCATAGAACTTGCCAACCTGAATTCCTACAGGCTAGATGTGAGAGGCACATTCTGCTGCTTCCTCCCTTAGAGTTAAACTTGCTTCTGAAAGCTCAACCTCCGGGGAGTTTGTTTGGCAGAGATATAGAACACACTTTTCCAAGCCTGTTGGAAGGCATTTGCAGTTTCATTTCGCGTCTAATTTCCCAAACCAAACTGCTTGCAGCTCTAACTCCCTTCTAACTACCACTTCTTCGGTTCAGTGAGATATGCTGGATTCTAAACGGAGAAGCTTCTCTGACGCTTTTTCACAGAGATTTTGAAACTGAAATCTCCCATGCCGTTTCCACCATAGGCAGCAATGGGCTTCCCCATAGAACTTGCCAACCTGAATTCCTACAGGCTAGATGTGAGAGGCACATTCTGCTGCTTCCTCCCTTAGAGTTAAACTTGCTTCTGAAAGCTCAACCTCCGGGGAGTTTGTTTGGCAGAGATATAGAACACACTTTTCCAAGCCTGTTGGAAGGCATTTGCAGTTTCATTTCGCGTCTAATTTCCCAAACCAAACTGCTTGCAGCTCTAACTCCCTTCTAACTACCACTTCTTCGGTTCAGTGAGATATGCTGGATTCTAAACGGAGAAGCTTCTCTGACGCTTTTTCACAGAGATTTTGAAACTGATATCTCCCATGCCGTTTCCACCATAGGCAGCAATGGGCTTCCCCATAGAACTTGCCAACCTGAATTCCTACAGGCTAGATGTGAGAGGCACATTCTGCTGCTTCCTCCCTTAGAGTTAAACTTGCTTCTGAAAGCTCAACCTCCGGGGAGTTTGTTTGGCAGAGATATAGAACACACTTTTCCAAGCCTGTTGGAAGGCATTTGCAGTTTCATTTCGCGTCTAATTTCCCAAACCAAACTGCTTGCAGCTCTAACTCCCTTCTAACTACCACTTCTTCGGTTCAGTGAGATATGCTGGATTCTAAACGGAGAAGCTTCTCTGACGCTTTTTCACAGAGATTTTGAAACTGATATCTCCCATGCCGTTTCCACCATAGGCAGCAATGGGCTTCCCCATAGAACTTGCCAACCTGAATTCCTACAGGCTAGATGTGAGAGGCACATTCTGCTGCTTCCTCCCTTAGAGTTAAACTAGCTTCTGAAAGCTCAACCTCCGGGGAGTTTGTTTGGCAGAGATATAGAACACACTTTTCCAAGCCTGTTGGAAGGCATTTGCAGTTTCATTTCGCGTCTAATTTCCCAAACCAAACTGCTTGCAGCTCTAACTCCCTTCTAACTACCACTTCTTCGGTTCAGTGAGATATGCTGGATTCTAAACGGAGAAGCTTCTCTGACGCTTTTTCACAGAGATTTTGAAACTGAAATCTCCCATGCCGTTTCCACCATAGGCAGCAATGGGCTTCCCCATAGAACTTGCCAACCTGAATTCCTACAGGCTAGATGTGAGAGGCACATTCTGCTGCTTCCTCCCTAAGAGTTAAGCTTGCTTCTGAAAGCTCAACCTCCGGGGAGTCTGTTTGGCAGAGATATAGAACACACTTTCCAAGCCTGTTGGAAGGCCTTTGCAGTGTCATTTCGCATCTAATTTCCCAAACCAAACTGCTTGCAGCTCTAACTCCCTTCTAACTACCACTTCTTCGGTTCAGTGAGATATGCTGGATTCTAAACGGAGAAGCTTCTCTGACGCTTTTTCACAGAGATTTTGAAACTGAAATCTCCCATGCCGTTTCCACCATAGGCAGCAATGGGCTTCCCCATAGAACGTGCCAACCTGAATTCCTACAGGCTAGATGTGAGAGGCACATTCTGCTGCTTCCTCCCTTAGAGTTAAACTTGCTTCTGAAAGCTCAACCTCCGGAGAGTTTGTTTGGCAGAGATATAGAACACACTTTTCCAAGCCTGTTGGAAGGCATTTGCAGTTTCATTTCGCGTCTAATTTCCCAAACCAAACTGCTTGCAGCTCTAACTCCCTTCTAACTACCACTTCTTCGGTTCAGTGAGATATGCTGGATTCTAAACGGAGAAGCTTCTCTGACGCTTTTTCACAGAGATTTTGAAACTGAAATTTCCAAACCCGTTCCCAACGAAGGCGCCAATGAGCTTCCCCATAGAACTTGCCAACCTGAATTCCTACAGGCTAGATGTGAGAGGCACATTCTGCTGCTTCCTCCCTTAGAGTGAAACTTGCTTCTGAAAGCTCAACCTCCGGGGAGTTTGTTTGGCAGTGATATAGAACACACTTTTCCAAGCCTATTGGAAGGCATTTGCAGTTTCATTTCGCGTCTAATTTCCCAAACCAAACTGCTTGCAGCTCTAACTCCCTTCTAACTACCACTTCTTCGGTTCAGTGAGATATGCTGGATTCTAAACGGAGAAGCTTCTCTGACGCTTTTTCACAGAGATTTTGAAACTGAAATCTCCAATGCCGTTTCCACCATAGGCAGCAATGGGCTTCCCCATAGAACTTGCCAACCTGAATTCCTACAGGCTAGATGTGAGAGGCACATTCTGCTGCTTCCTCCCTTAGAGTTAAACTTGCTTCTGAAAGCTCAACCTCCGGGGAGTTTGTTTGGCAGAGATATAGAACACACTTTTCCAAGCCTGTTGGAAGGCATTTGCAGTTTCATTTCGCGTCTAATTTCCCAAACCAAACTGCTTGCAGCTCTAACTCCCTTCTAACTACCACTTCTTCGGTTCAGTGAGATATGCTGGATTCTAAACGGAGAAGCTTCTCTGACGCTTTTTCACAGAGATTTTGAAACTGAAATCTCCCATGCCGTTTCCACCATAGGCAGCAATGGGCTTCCCCATAGAACTTGCCAACCTGAATTCCTACAGGCTAGATGTGAGAGGCACATTCTGCTGCTTCCTCCCTTAGAGTTAAACTTGCTTCTGAAAGCTCAACCTCCGGGGAGTTTGTTTGGCAGAGATATAGAACACACTTTTCCAAGCCTATTGGAAGGCATTTGCAGTTTCATTTCGCGTCTAATTTCCCTAACCAAACTGCATGCAGCTCTAACTCCCTTCTAACTACCACTTCTTCGGTTCAGTGAGATATGCTGGATTCTAAACGGAGAAGCTTCTCTGACGCTTTTTCACAGAGATTTTGAAACTGATATCTCCCATGCCGTTTCCACCATAGGCAGCAATGGGCTTCCCCATAGAACTTGCCAACCTGAATTCCTACAGGCTAGATGTGAGAGGCACATTCTGCTGCTTCCTCCCTTAGAGTTAAACTAGCTTCTGAAAGCTCAACCTCAGGGGAGTTTGTTTGGCAGAGATATAGAACACACTTTTCCAAGCCTGTTGGAAGGCATTTGCAGTGTCATTTCGCGTCTAATTTCCCAAACCAAACTGCTTGCAGCTCTAACTCCCTTCTAACTACCACTTCTTCGGTTCAGTGAGATATGCTGGATTCTAAACGGAGAAGCTTCTCTGACGCTTTTTCACAGAGATTTTGAAACTGAAATTTCCAAACCCGTTTCCAACGAAGGCGCCAATGGGCTTCCCCATAGAACTTGCCAACCTGAATTCCTACAGGCTAGATGTGAGAGGCACATTCTGCTGCTTCCTCCCTTAGAGTTAAACTAGCTTCTGAAAGCTCAACCTCCAGGGAGTCTGTTTGGCAGAGATATAGAACACACTTTTCCAAGCCTGTTGGAAGGCATTTGCAGTTTCATTTCGCGTCTAATTTCCCAAACCAAACTGCTTGCAGCTCTAACTGCCTTCTAACTACCACTTCTTCGGTTCAGTGAGATATGCTGGATTCTAAACGGAGAAGCTTCTCTGACGCTTTTTCACAGAGATTTTGAAACTGAAATCTCCCATGCCGTTTCCACCATAGGCAGCAATGGGCTTCCCCATAGAACTTGCCAACCTGAATTCCTACAGGCTAGATGTGAGAGGCACATTCTGCTGCTTCCTCCCTTAGAGTTAAACTAGCTTCTGAAAGCTCAACCTCCGGGGAGTTTGTTTGGCAGAGATATAGAACACACTTTTCCAAGCCTGTTGGAAGGCATTTGCAGTGTCATTTCGCGTCTAATTTCCCAAACCAAACTGCTTGCAGCTCTAACTCCCTTCTAACTACCACTTTTTCGGTTCAGTGAGATATGCTGGATTCTAAACGGAGAAGCTTCTCTGACGCTTTTTCACAGAGATTTTGAAACTGATATCTCCCATGCCGTTTCCACCATAGGCAGCAATGGGCTTCCCCATAGAACTTGCCAACCTGAATTCCTACAGGCTAGATGTGAGAGGCACATTCTGCTGCTTCCTCCCTTAGAGTTAAACTAGCTTCTGAAAGCTCAACCTCCGGGGAGTTTGTTTGGCAGAGATATAGAACACACTTTTCCAAGCCTGTTGGAAGGCATTTGCAGTGTCATTTCGCGTCTAATTTCC
Organism: Cynocephalus volans; assembly: GCF_027409185.1. Classification (NCBI taxonomy): domain Eukaryota; kingdom Metazoa; phylum Chordata; class Mammalia; order Dermoptera; family Cynocephalidae; genus Cynocephalus; species Cynocephalus volans. The sequence goes on from NW_026902402.1 coordinate 559,632, forward strand.
CAAACCAAACTGCTTGCAGCTCTAACTCCCTTCTAACTACCACTTCTTCGGTTCAGTGAGATATGCTGGATTCTAAACGGAGAAGCTTCTCTGACGCTTTTTCACAGAGATTTTGAAACTGAAATTTCCAAACCCGTTTCCAACGAAGGCGCCAATGGGCTTCCCCATAGAACTTGCCAACCTGAATTCCTACAGGCTAGATGTGAGAGGCACATTCTGCTGCTTCCTCCCTTAGAGTTAAACTAGCTTCTGAAAGCTCAACCTCCAGGGAGTCTGTTTGGCAGAGATATAGAACACACTTTTCCAAGCCTGTTGGAAGGCATTTGCAGTTTCATTTCGCGTCTAATTTCCCAAACCAAACTGCTTGCAGCTCTAACTGCCTTCTAACTACCACTTCTTCGGTTCAGTGAGATATGCTGGATTCTAAACGGAGAAGCTTCTCTGACGCTTTTTCACAGAGATTTTGAAACTGAAATCTCCCATGCCGTTTCCACCATAGGCAGCAATGGGCTTCCCCATAGAACTTGCCAACCTGAATTCCTACAGGCTAGATGTGAGAGGCACATTCTGCTGCTTCCTCCCTTAGAGTTAAACTAGCTTGTGAAAGCTCAACCTCCGGGGAGTTTGTTTGGCAGAGATATAGAACACACTTTTCCAAGCCTGTTGGAAGGCATTTGCAGTGTCATTTCGCGTCTAATTTCCCAAACCAAACTGCTTGCAGCTCTAACTCCCTTCTAACTACCACTTCTTCGGTTCAGTGAGATATGCTGGATTCTAAACGGAGAAGCTTCTCTGACGCTTTTTCACAGAGATTTTGAAACTGAAATCTCCCATGCCGTTTCCACCATAGGCAGCAATGGGCTTCCCCATAGAACTTGCCAACCTGAATTCCTACAGGCTAGATGTGAGAGGCACATTCTGCTGCTTCCTCCCTTAAAGTTAAACTTGCTTCTGAAAGCTCAACCTCCGGGGAGTTTGTTTGGCAGAGATATAGAACACACTTTTCCAAGCCTGTTGGAAGGCATTTGCAGTTTCATTTCGCGTCTAATTTCCCAAACCAAACTGCTTGCAGCTCTAACTCCCTTCTAACTACCACTTCTTCGGTTCAGTGAGATATGCTGGATTCTAAACGGAGAAGCTTCTCTGACGCTTTTTCACAGAGATTTTGAAACTGAAATTTCCAAACCCGTTTCCAACGAAGGCGCCAATGGGCTTACCCATAGAACTTGCCAACCTGAATTCCTACAGGCTAGATGTGAGAGGCACATTCTGCTGCTTCCTCCCTTAGAGTTAAACTAGCTTCTGAAAGCTCAACCTCCGGGGAGTTTGTTTGGCAGAGATATAGAACACACTTTTCCAAGCCTGTTGGAAGGCATTTGCAGTTTCATTTCGCGTCTAATTTCCCAAACCAAACTGCTTGCAGCTCTAACTCCCTTCTAACTACCACTTCTTCGGTTCAGTGAGATATGCTGGATTCTAAACGGAGAAGCTTCTCTGACGCTTTTTCACAGAGATTTTGAAACTGAAATCTCCCATGCCGTTTCCACCATAGGCAGCAATGGGCTTCCCCATAGAACTTGCCAACCTGAATTCCTACAGGCTAGATGTGAGAGGCACATTCTGCTGCTTCCTCCCTTAGAGTTAAACTTGCTTCTGAAAGCTCAACCTCCGGGGAGTTTGTTTGGCAGAGATATAGAACACACTTTTCCAAGCCTATTGGAAGGCATTTGCAGTTTCATTTCGCGTCTAATTTCCCAAACCAAACTGCTTGCAGCTCTAACTCCCTTCTAACTACCACTTCTTCGGTTCAGTGAGATATGCTGGATTCTAAACGGAGAAGCTTCTCTGACGCTTTTTCACAGAGATTTTGAAACTGAAATCTCCCATGCCGTTTCCACCATAGGCGCCAATGGGCTTCCCCATAGAACTTGCCAACCTGAATTCCTACAGGCTAGATGTGAGAGGCACATTCTGCTGCTTCCTCCCTTAGAGTTAAACTTGCTTCTGAAAGCTCAACCTCCGGGGAGTTTGTTTGGCAGAGATATAGAACACACTTTTCCAAGCCTGTTGGAAGGCATTTGCAGTTTCATTTCGCGTCTAATTTCCCAAACCAAACTGCTTGCAGCTCTAACTCCCTTCTAACTACCACTTCTTCGGTTCAGTGAGATATGCTGGATTCTAAACGGAGAAGCTTCTCTGACGCTTTTTCACAGAGATTTTGAAACTGAAATTTCCAAACCCGTTTCCAACGAAGGCGCCAATGGGCTTCCCCATAGAACTTGCCAACCTGAATTCCTACAGGCTAGATGTGAGAGGCACATTCTGCTGCTTCCTCCCTTAGAGTTAAACTAGCTTCTGAAAGCTCAACCTCCGGGGAGTTTGTTTGGCAGAGATACAGAACACACTTTTCCAAGCCTGTTGGAAGGCATTTGCAGTTTCATTTCGCGTCTAATTTCCCAAACCAAACTGCTTGCAGCTCTAACTCCCTTCTAACTACCACTTCTTCGGTTCAGTGAGATATGCTGGATTCTAAACGGAGAAGCTTCTCTGACGCTTTTTCACAGAGATTTTGAAACTGAAATCTCCCATGCCGTTTCCACCATAGGCAGCAATGGGCTTCCCCATAGAACTTGCCAACCTGAATTCCTACAGGCTAGATGTGAGAGGCACATTCTGCTGCTTCCTCCCTAAGAGTTAAGCTTGCTTCTGAAAGCTCTACCTCCGGGGAGTCTGTTTGGCAGAGATATAGAACACACTTTTCCAAGCCTGTTGGAAGGCCTTTGCAGTGTCATTTCGCGTCTAATTTCCCAAACCAAACTGCTTGCAGCTCTAACTCCCTTCTAACTACCACTTCTTCGGTTCAGTGAGATATGCTGGATTCTAAACGGAGAAGCTTCTCTGACGCTTTTTCACAGAGATTTTGAAACTGAAATCTCCCATGCCGTTTCCACCATAGGCAGCAATAGGCTTCCCCATAGAACTTGCCAACCTGAATTCCTACAGGCTAGATGTGAGAGGCACATTCTGCTGCTTCCTCCCTTAGAGTTAAACTAGCTTCTGAAAGCTCAACCTCCGGGGAGTTTGTTTGGCAGAGATATAGAACACACTTTTCCAAGCCTGTTGGAAGGCCTTTGCAGTTTCATTTCGCGTCTAATTTCCCAAACCAAACTGCTTGCAGCTCTAACTCCCTTCTAACTACCACTTCTTCGGTTCAGTGAGATATGCTGGATTCTAAACGGAGAAGCTTCTCTGACGCTTTTTCACAGAGATTTTGAAACTGAAATTTCCAAACCCGTTTCCAACGAAGGCGCCAATGGGCTTCCCCATAGAACTTGCCAACCTGAATTCCTACAGGCTAGATGTGAGAGGCACATTCTGCTGCTTCCTCCCTTAGAGTTAAACTAGCTTCTGAAAGCTCAACCTCCGGGGAGTTTGTTTGGCAGAGATATAGAACACACTTTTCCAAGCCTGTTGGAAGGCATTTGCAGTTTCATTTCGCGTCTAATTTCCCAAACCAAACTGCTTGCAGCTCTAACTCCCTTCTAACTACCACTTCTTCGGTTCAGTGAGATATGCTGGATTCTAAACGGAGAAGCTTCTCTGACGCTTTTTCACAGAGATTTTGAAACTGAAATCTCCCATGCCGTTTCCACCGTAGGCAGCAATGGGCTTCCCCATAGAACTTGCCAACCTGAATTCCTACAGGCTAGATGTGAGAGGCACATTCTGCTGCTTCCTCCCTTAGAGTTAAACTAGCTTCTGAAAGCTCAA